>NW_017731361.1:8899865-8909337 GCF_001890085.2 Hipposideros armiger
GCATAGCTCCAGGTTGAGCTGTTGTTCAGCATCTTAGCTGTAGAGGGCAGTGTCACTGGCCCTCATATGTGGGATCCGAACCGGGGTCCTCTGGTGTCCCAAGCCAGGTCTTAGCCAACGTGCCACTCGGCCGGCCCTGTTTATCTTTCTTACTACCCTTCTGAATTTAAAATTATTGGAAAATATAGGGAAGCACAAAAATGAAGGTAAAATCAACCAGATCTTCTCAGGCAAAGAAAATTCCCAATTAAAAAAATTAAATCCTATGACCTTCTAAGCCCACCTTTCAGAATTAATATTTTGCTGCATTCACTTTCAAACCTTCTCTGTTCTTATAAGGATAATCTATTTTCATATACACATATGTGCATTCTTATTGTTGTCTCAGCAAAAATAGAATTATGCTATACCTTTTAAGTTGAGACTTTTTCCCCACTTATGATAAACTGTAGAACCTTCTACATCTGCACACCTAAATCTATTTTATTTTTTTTAGGATTAAATCCATTTTGTAAATATATTGCCCTTGTAAATTTTTCCAGGTATATCAATTTTTGTTTTTTATCTCTTCTGTATGATTAGATTATAAATTCATTTAATGTGAAATATGTACCTTACATACCTTAGTAGTATCACAGTATTTCACTTTAAATACATACATAAATGCGTATTGAATGAATGGAGAAACAAGTCATTACAAATCAATTCTGACACATTCTAGAAAAGCATCACCAAGGAGGCTGTATGTAATTATGTTTCAAAATACAGCTAAGCTGAAGAAATGAAATACCAACATTTAATTACAACGATCAACACAACAAAACCACAGAGGAAGGGTGCTAAACAATCATTTCCCCTTGTTTACAAACTCTTACTCACAGAAACATGCATGCCACAAAGAGAAATGTGCTTGTAAACACCCACATGGTTTCTGAGCTTGTGCACAATCTCCATGAACGGGGTGTAGCTATCGACCTGCTTGTCATCTCTCTCTCCCAGCTGTTGTTGCCATTGTAAAGGCAAGGTCCGTGTCCTTTCTAGTTTTGTATTATCCAAAAGTATCAGCGTATGATAGGAACATATGCTGTTTTCTACTAAGTGGACATCCCGAACTACAACTCTTTTGTTCTCCTAAAGTATGCCGATAATTATAGCACATCATTGTCTCCGATCTAACATTTTACCTTTTCCACCTTGCTTATTCTTCATATGCTCATCTTAATTTATACACTGCCTTGGAGTCGTCTGATATATCCTGAGATTGCACACTGTAATTTTTCTTTATGGCATCCCTTTCATTTATTTGTGGTTTCTGTAAGTAGACTACAGGCTCCACCAACATAGAAATCATATGTGTCTTGTACTTTGTGGTACCCCCAGTGCCCGACAAAGGTGCTGGAACAAATGGAAGATAGCAGGCCTTTGATAAATACGTTGGTGAGTAAATATATAATTCTAGTAGTTGGTGAATTAGCATGGGTTTAAAAATTTAGAACTAGAAAAATAAGCTATTGCATATGACAAAGGCAGCTTGGCTATTTTTAATAAACTGACAGGCCAAGAGGATTTTTGAAAAGTATGAAATTCAGTCATATGGCCTAACGTAAATAAAAAGAAAACACTCAAACAGTTGCTTGTGGCATTCATCAGTTAATTATTCATTTATCAAATAATTTTGTGTCTTTAGATGGCTAAGACACAGGTTAAGAAGCAGCAATGAATCAAAGGAGATAATTAGAAAAAAGAAAAAAATATATATGTGCACACACATATAGCCCTGGATGCTTGAGTATCCCAAGCCTGCCCCAACTCTTAACAACATCCACTGAGTGAATTACTCATAGTAACTCACAGTGTCCGTCCACTGGTAAATAGCCAATAAACACTGATGATGGTGATAGAGTACCCAGCACTCCTTTTCTGATATTGAGTTACATGGGTTATTTCCACTGTATCTTGTTGGAGACAAAATGGATTAGCTATGGTCCTTTATTCAGTCTCAAGGGAAGAAAATATGTGGCAGATATTTTTAACCCTTGCATAAAACATAAAGTTTGGCCAATCTCCTTTGAGCATTTCATAGTTCCCTGAGACTTACACTGACATGTCATATATACAGTTAAGCCTTTCTTTTTATCACCTTTATCGACGACCCGTCTTACTGTTCACTATTTACATTTATATCTACCCTTTGTACAGTGTCGGTAACAACAAAAATATCTCTCCTGTATTATGTCTAGTATACATTAGCCACTCTATTGAGAATTTTACATGTATCATGCCACTGGATTTCGACAACAGTCTCATGAGGTGGTTCACTGTACAGATGAAGGAATTGAAACTCAAATTGAGTGACTCCATTGAGCTTTCAAATCCTTTTGCCTTCAGAGATCAAACACTTGATTAGATTGCCTTTCAGTACTAATTGACAACGCGGAAAATGCTGAACTAAACTGTGAGAAATGGAGGAGTTTGTCAGTCCACAATCATTGACTAAGTATCTCAAAAGGGCCAGGCACTTCGTGCACAGACACATCCATATTAACTGTCTTACTGCCTAATCTAATATGGAAATTTTTTTCATTCAACAAACATGTAATGAGCACCTACTAGGTGGTAGGTTCCATGGGCAAAACGTGAGTATGGTATAATCTCTGGCTTTAAGTAGCTCACAGTTCACCTAAGAGAGAGAAAAATCCCAGCGTTGATTCCTTTTTGAAATAGAAATTTACCATAGCTAAAGGCTGCCCTCTACTGGGCATTTGTGAAAACTAATCAAGTCACCGTTTTTGTTTCGTTTTTTTCCTCCAACGTTAAAACTATAAATGAACCTGAGTCTCTCAGAAATAAAAATACTTTTGCTTCATCATAAAACTTTTCACTTCATGCCATTTAACCAGGGACTTATAGAATTTGGGATGGGGTTGAAGTTTTCTGGCTAAGTTTCTATTCTGAACTTCTTCATTGATTTGAACAAGTGAAAAGAAGTATATGGTAAAACTCTGGATCTCTTTGTAACCAACACTTAAATAACAGTTTTTTAAAATTCCCATTTATTGAGCACCTGTCCAATACTTTATGTAAATACTTATATAAGTTACCTTACGAAACAGTTCCAAGTTGGCATCTCAGTGGTGTATTTAGCCTACATGAATGTTTTGTTTGGCCCAGAGGAATTACCAATTTTTAAAAATTCTGACATTTCACAAGAAGCTGTAGATTTCTGGTATTTTTTTTTAAGTAGGAGGTCTGGTTATACTGGACCATGTATGCATAACAACACAACCTACCAGCTAGAAGAGATTAGAAAATGATACTGAGGTTTTACGGGTTGAAAATTTAAGTTGGAAACATTTGCAAAGCAATTTTTTTTCTTTTACCCTACAAAAATGAAGACTTTTACTTCTTTTCTCCCTTAAGAGACCATATCATATTCGCGCCAGTACTTCCAGCAAGGAAATTGTTCACATGTTTGAGACGGCTATAGTGACTTATCCTTCTGCCTGGTCACAGGAAATGGTGTCACTTATTAAAAAGGTAAGAAGGACTGCACGGCAAAAGGAAGTAGTAAAAAAGAATCATGCTCTCTGGTTTGAGGTTAGAAGTTACTATATGCAATATTGGAAGCAATCATGATAATATACATTTCCAGAGTGGGGTTTGCAGCTGACGGCTTTCAAATATGTGGCTTCAGTGAGCCAGTATACATGTCCTCTTGTATGTCCCAAAGCCATCTCAAACTGTGTGTGCCCAAAATGCAGTTTTTAATTTCCTGGACTTTTTCCAATGTTCCCTTTCTCTGTAACTGGCCTCTGCATCCATCCACTTCTGCAAGCCAGAAACCAGAAATCATTCATCATCCCCATATCCAATCCATCACCAAGTTCTATAATTTTAAATATGTTTTGAATCTATCACCTCTGTCCATCTCACTGCTATCTTCCTAATCGTACTGTCGTCAAGTCTTGCTCATAGCTGGTTTTCCCCTGTACACGTTTACATACTCCATCTGCTCTCCATTCTTTCTGCCCCCTAGTGATCTGTTTAAAACACACTTCATTGCCTTCTCATTGTTTTTAGAATAAAGATCAAAATAATTTGTATGGTAGAAAGGTTCTAACTACCTCGCAAGCCTTACTTTTGACTTCTGTCCCCTTTTTGATTACATATAAACTGTGTTGACCTTTTTTCTCTTGTTTCCCTTCTACCTCTTCACCCTTTTATATTATCCTCTCACCACAGGCCCTTTGCACATGCTAATCCCTCTGCCTAGAACACTGTCCCCCTCCCCAGCTCTCCCAGCTTCCTCCTTCAGACTAGTGCTTTTCAGTATGAATTACTGACTGGTTCAAGTCCATTAATTGTTTCCTACAGGTCCACGATGAGTACAGAAATTAAGAGAAATATTTAGAAGTTTTTATAGTAATTTGATATTGCTGATGCCTTTAAGTACATGGTCAGCAGACTCATCTCATTGAACAAGGTACAAGCCTATTTGGTGATGTTGAATTCAAGTCACATTTTGTACACGTTGTGGAGCTGCATGCTAGCCATGCACAAGAACACCACCTGCTGGTTTCAATGTGTTGGAAATTAAACACATGAGCCAACAAATAACTGGCCCTTCTACATAGTTTGAAAAGCCTAACTTTAGATCTCAGCTGAAATATCACTTCCTTGGGAAGCCTCCCCCTTATGTAAGTTCACCCAGGGGTGAACTTCATAGCATTTTGCACAATTTGAAATTATGCATTGCATGTGTGTGATTCTGGGGTTAATAACCAATGTCCTCTAAATCCCATAAGGGAGGGCCTGTATCTGACTTGTTCACCGTCGTATTCTCAGCGTCTAATACAGATCCTGAGAGGTGGTAAAATTTGGTATTTGAATTATTGACATCCCTAGCTTTCATTAGATTTTCAAGGTGCCCAGGTTCACCCAAAAGATTAGGAACAATTGTTGCAGGATCTTAACGGTATGTATCGAATGATTCCATGAAAGAAATAATGTGGAACCCAAGAGGATGAACTTGGCTTTTTTCAAAGGAAAAAAACAACTGCCCAGGTGGTAAGAGCCAAGGATTCAAACCTGTGTCTCTTGTCTATGGGTCAAGTTCCCTGGTTTGGAATAGGGACATTGCCATTGGTAACATCAAAGATGAAGAACCTGGGGATTATTTTCCATAAGCAAGTTTTCATCAGCTCCAAGACAGCCCTCTTCACCCCAGAATTCCACCCTGATGATCTATGGTTGTCACCTCCAGGACAATTCTCGAATGGAAGTGACATTTTCCATTTGAGTCATAAGACCGATGTTATGTTGGCTCTGGAGTGGTTAAGGGCGGGGGGGGGGCGGGGGGAAATATCTTTAATCTCAGTTCCTAAAACCCAGAAATGTAACAGTAACCTTAATTACATCTTACCTGTGTCACCTCCAATATACTTTGATTAGCTGTAAAAATCGCTGAAATTTTTAGTGGGAGATGAATTTCATTTGTAGAACAGTATGCACATTTGCTACCTAATAAGAGCATACCTTTTCCTCGGCACTTTACATACATGCCTCATTTAATCTTAGCTGCAACCTTATGAAATAGGTTTTTATCACCCTTTTTACAGATGGGTAAACTAAGATTTAAAGAACAAACTTGCCCATAGTAAGTAGAGGAATCAGCAATCAAAGATATGTTTGACTCAGGAGGACAAGCTATTTTCACTAACCACATTGCAAAAATCAACTTAGGATTCATTCTAAGCATGCGTTATTATATTGTTTATGTATGCATTGTCTCTGTTATTTGTTGATGGGATTAGGGAGGGGGCACTGCCTTGTTTCCTTCAATCCTACACTGAAAACATTTAGAGGGAACCTGTATGATTTTGTGCCCTGTCTTGACCTTCCTCATGATCTTAATGTTTGTATTCCATTGGCAGCTTCTGGAACCTAATCCTGACCAACGGTTTTCTCACTTGTCTGACGTTCAGAACTTCCCATCTATGAATGATATGAACTGGGATGCGGTTTTGCAGAAGAGGCTCATGCCAGGTTTTATTCCTAATGTGAGTCAACCCTACCAAATCCGTAATAACCCTCACTCAGTGCACGTTACTCTATGTGCCAGATATACACATGGTCTCATGAGATAACCACATCGGTATGGTTAGACAGTCCAAATCCCTGTGTTACAGATGAGAAAACTCAAGCACACACAGGTACATTGGCCACCAAAGCTCACATGGCTAACAAGTGGCCGAGTTGGGGTTCTGATCCAGGACTGTCTGTGCCTGGAGTTCTAGCTCCTGCCCGCTTTTTGTGGCATGCTTTTTGGGGGGGAAAGAAGCCCTAATCCTCCTAATACATAATAATACATAAGTCCTCACTGAACGTCACAGGTTCTCTGACTCGAAGAGAAACGTGTAACAAAACCAACTTTACCACAGGCTGAGTGATGTAGACAAGAGTTAAGTTCCTATGCATCGCATTAGCATTATAACAAAACAGAATTTCATGACCTGCTCTAGTCATTTCCAGGCATCTGCTCATTGAAAACAACAACGCTTTCTCTGATTCCAAAGACATAAAAATTTGTATCCATGGAGTTGTATGAGTCAAAGGATTGAAAACTGTTGGGGTTGGCGTGAGGTATTATTTTTACCACTCACCCCTGGTCCTCTGGTAGTTCTATGCCAGGAACTATTGGGTTTTCGGAAAAGTCATGACGCATTTTTGCAACGAAAAACAGAAAAAGCCCGTCATGACTTTTCCGACAACCCAATATATTGCTAAGGACTAAGAGCCAAAGGGAAATAATTCCCATTGTGTAAGTCCCTGGCCAGGGGACATGTGTGGCCTCCTGCAGACCACTGGTACAAGTCGGAGTCCAAGAGCCCAGGACTAGGGGCCCAAGCGAGGCCTCTAGGTCCTCTCTTCCCACGGCCTGATTCCACACACTCAGTTGTAGGTAGGTAGGCAGGATAATGAGTTTTTAAGGGGCCTGTAGAGACAACTCAGAGTTTTCTGTTCTGAAGCCAGGTGCTTGCTGTGAGCGTATGTGATGAGGACCCTTCGTGTGTAAACAGCCAAGAGAGACGCTCTGGTGGGTGGGTCGAGCAAAAGTGCACAGTGAGGGCACAGAGAAGGCCGCGCGCTGGAATTCACGGATGGGGAAGCGCTACTGTATAGAGAGCAACGGGAGGTAGGGGGTCAAGGACTCACCTGGCCACTCTGCAGGGTCCAGGAGGGGCAGGCTGACACATGACACTGCGAAGATCTAGCTACCACCTCCTGTCGCTTCCACGCGGACGGGACACCACCGCACACTGTGCCAGCGCCATTAACATCAAGGCCTCCACGGACGCTGCTCTACGTAATGGTTCTGACTTTATTGTGAATCTGAATCACCTGGGGGAGCTTGTTAAAAGTGCGGTTTTCAGGGCCGCAGATTCGGGAAGCTGCGCAATCAACTCAGGTGATGCTCATCTACATAATCATTAGCACATACTTTGAGAAACAGACCCCAAAAGCTCAAACTTCAGAAAAATAATTGTCATTTGATTGCCTTTCTAACTCACTGGAGGCTCATTGGGAATGTAGACAAATAAACACATTATTAAAGAATATGAAAAGCAACGTTGAGAATATCTGATCCCAAAACTGAGAGCGGGAATCCCCAGCTTACTAGCCCCGGGCTGACTTCTCAGAACCACGTGTTTTTCTCCACATTCCGCTGGTGTGTTTTTAGAATGACACAGGCATCTAAAGTCAGCCAACCTGTCTTCCTTGCAGAAAGGTCGGCTGAATTGCGACCCCACCTTTGAACTCGAGGAAATGATTTTGGAGTCCAAACCTCTTCACAAAAAAAAGAAGCGTCTGGCAAAGAAAGAGAAGGAGATGAGGAAATGTGATTCCTCTCAGGTGAGCAGTGTCCCCCAAACTCAGGGTCAGGGGAGCCTTCATGATGGCCGCAGTTCATCCGAGAGCTTCTGTTGGGAGGCCATCTCAGCATCCTGCTTTTGCTGCCTTGTGAATGCAGGCAGAAGCTGAACACCTAGTTTTCCTACCATCTTGGCAGAAAGCTGCTGTGTTAAGAGGCTCTCTATCAGATTGTGTTTCTCCTGTAGCTTCATGTCCCCCGTGATCCCAGAAACTCTCCGGGTTACAAGTACCCCCGTTTGAGAATAAGAGTGAAACACAGCAGAATCTTTTTTTCTCTGCTTTGTCTTGCTTCCCTCCCCCCACCTCTGGACTTTCCTCTCCTTTTTATAGTTTCCTATCACTGAAACATTTGCTTGGGAAAGAGAAAATTCTCCAATACTTCAGAACTTAGTATTTTCTCATTCCTAGATTTTAAAAAAATGATATTTTCTTTCCTTAGGGAAGACTATTTTTCATCAGAAGTAATTTGGACTTGCTTTGTTGCAGATTTTTTTTTAATTTTTTATTGTTAGTTTCAGGTGTACAGAATTTTTTAAAAAAACACTGGACCTCGGGCTGACACTGTCCTGGGCTTGATGATGATAATTTTTTTTGAGGTTACATTTTCTAATGACGATGGAAAAGTCATCAACAGGTGTTGAAAGCCAGTCAGTGAAATGTCAAAGCAAATATTTTACATGTATGTTGGAAAATCACAAATAAAGACAGCTCCACTCACTGCACCTGAAGCCTAGTTAATCAACCCCAGCACAGTTGTTGAGGGGAACATTCGATCAGAATTCAGTGTGAAGAGATGTTTCTAGGCTATTTATTAAATCCAAGCAGAACCTCCAAAACTTTCACACCAGGGTCAGGAGATGAGAGGTAGGTAAGTAACCAGCTTAGTGAACCCGTGTCCGCACCTGCCTTAAAGCCATGGTTTCTTCTTGGGTTGAATATTAAGTTCATAACCATAACGCAGATTTTCCTTGCAGTTTCATTGTGGGGAGCAGAGTGTTGACGCATTTTTATCCTCTTGCTGTTTCTTCCCCATTTGTTCCTTTATTATTCTGGTTAGGGTCTCACTCCTACTACAAACTTTCAGATAACATCCATTTTGAATATACATTGGTACTTTGATTTGGGCCATTCAGTGGACATTCAATAGGTTATTGGCTGTGTGATGACCCTCGTTGGTCTGCTAACTATGCCTCTATTTGTTTTTTCAATGTTTACCTGGAAGACATGCCTTCTTCAAGAGCACCTTGAATCTGTCCAAAAGGAGTTCATAATTTTCAACAGAGAAAAGTAAGTAGCTCCTGGAAGAACAGCAGCCCAGCAAATGATGTAGTGTCTCAGCCAGACTTTTCTTGCAAAGCCTTAATAACATTTTTTTAAAAACATTTTTATTCTAATTACAGGAATGATGCATATTCATAGTAGAACATTTGGAAAGTTCAGAAACCTTTTTTGCTTGTAAGAAATTTCAAAAATTGTAATAGATAAATGAGCTTAGTTAGCATCAAGTTTCTGTTTATGGGGAGGGCAGAGGAACTAG
>NW_017731361.1:8913102-8918647 GCF_001890085.2 Hipposideros armiger
GTGTATTAAAATGTCTTCTGTATACAGTAAGCCACTGACCGTTCTTTGTCAGCTGTGTGTAATGGTTTTCCCTTGAGGGAGGGTTGTGGGTACCAAAAGCCACCTGTTCTTACTTCCAGTTCCTGCTATGAGGAGTGTCCATTAACAGATAAGCAGGCGGTATTCCGTAAACTCTGGAATCCAACACAGTTTAACTAATCCCCATGTATAAAAACTAAAAACCTAACCCTTCCAGCACTCACTCCGTAGGGAACACAACCCAGAATTCCATGTTTTGCTTTTCACTATGACCTTAAGTCCACGGACAGCCCAGGCGTCTCTTTTTCAGAACTCTGCCTTCTGACCCCGCATCATCTTCCTATCCATTCCATACACCAAAACTGCAGGTGGACCTTCCAGGCCCATAATCTGGGACGGGAAGGGAATAGCAGCCCTGAACTCTTACAGCTGGAAGCAACTTCTGCCTTAGGAGAGAATCGAGGGAGCTTTCCACTACCTCTCAGACCCACATAGCTTGGCAGCCAGTAGGGCAGTTGGTTCCCGAGGCTTGGGGCTTGTCTTGAAATAGGGTCTTGTAAGTCCGGGGGCTCTAAGGTCCTTCATGCTGAGGGCTCTGTGATCCAGGTCATGTTAAATGTCCTGTTGTGTTCTCAGCAGCCAACGGAGCACAGCGCAGCATGTAGGCCTCTTTCGATTCTGAAGAGCGCCAGCCTTACATACGTGATCTCATTTTTGCAGGTTGCTTTGGCCCGTTCATCCTCCACTTCTTGCTCATGGTTAGTATTCCCTTTGTGATGGCTTGATGGTAGCAGAGCTGATTCCAGAAAGTTCTTTGAAACTGGAGGGATCTTATTATTCCTGTTCAGTGTTCCCATTCCCCACCTGGTCAGTGTGACTCAACCCAAAATACCTCCAGCCCACAGAAGTGAAAGATAGTGTGTGAATTTCACTAACAGCTTTTAAAACTGCTCATCCCTTTGAGGGCCCTGCAACCTGAGTTCACTTTCAGCATTGACGGTGCCCTTTAAACCCATGACCATCCTAAGCAGGAAGAGGTGTTTCCACAATCCTGAGTTTCAGCCAGAAAATGGGGCTGTTGGCTAAGGCTTATTAATCATCAAACATTGAGCCTCAAACCAAAATAATTCTTTATATGCTCAGAGTAGCTTTTATCATGGCTTCTGAGCTTCTGTGCTAAAAGGCATCATCACCGTGGACAGTCGCCCAGCCACAGTGACAAATTCAATGGTGGAAGCACGTGACCTCAGCCAGACCAATCAGAATCAGTCTCCTTGGCTGGAACCATTGAGGGAGGCTTTTCCTTCCCCTGAAGTTGCTAAGCAGGCAAAATGAAAACCTGGAGATGCTGATGGCCAGTTTTGTTCCCACATGCAAAGAGCATTTTTAAGAATGAAACACCAACTAAAGGCAAGCAGGGCTGAGATGAAAAGAAACAACATTTTAGATCCGGCTATGCTTGAATCTACCCAAATCTATCCCTGAAGTTTTCAGTTATACCAGACTTTAAAAACCCTTTTAAAAAAAAACAAGTTTTTTTCATACACAGTCTAACATTTGCAATGACAACTGTCCTACATAAATTGTAATTGGTTCCAGGAGTACTTTGTCTCAAAAAGGTTTAGTCTAGCATGTTTTGTGGAATATTAGAAGATGACATGTAGTAAAAAAAAATAGTGTGAGAAAGGAGTTAGGCAATTGTTAAAAGACATAGTATTTCTCAAAGACTTGAACTTGGTGATATGCATGTTAAATCTCTCAGAAGAGTAGACATAGTAAATAACCCTTTCCAACACTCATGAGACTCCTTGGGACCAGTTTGCTAGAGAATACACTTTGGAACAGGCTTACCTTGAGTTTTCTCAAAGTCCAGGCTTTTAGGAAGAAGCAATGCTTTAAGGGGATGACAAAACAAACAAACAAAAAAACAAACAAACAAACTTTCAGGATCTGTTCAACTAGATTTATCCCAAATGGCAGTGCCCTTCATGCTAATACTAAATTTGATGATCTATAGAAAACTAACTTTCGTCATTCCCCAAAGTTTCAATGGGCATCAAACTCTGTAGCCAAATGAAAACTCAACCTCAACTGAAAAGATAGAAACTCCTCAGATTGTCCCAGGATAACTCTGTTTTCATCAGATCTGGCCCCCTAACTACTGGTACGTCTGTTTTATTGTCCAACTCTCATGCTTTCGGTGAAATGGCATGTCACACACACAAGAAGACGGAACGACATCTGTGATTTTATAGTTATTTTAATAACCAGGTTTACATTAACAGTCACTTGATGAACTTTTTTTGTTTTTTGTTTTTTTCTTATCTCAGCTAAACTCAAAACACAAGTTTCTTCACGGTTCAAACCAAACAGCTCTTCACATTCCAGAGCTGCCTCACAGCTACCACAGATCACAGGGAGATTTACGGTCTGTCCATATTCACCAGACACAGAACTTTACACTCACATACCATTTTCCAAAAAGGGGACTTACAATGACTGCTGGCTGCCCAGGTCAGCCCATGTGTGTATCTGGAACTCGAGCTGGAGTTTTTCAGGGAGAAGCCCTGGGAAGCTTGTGGGACTCGTCACCCTGTTGTTGGAAAGGGCTTCTCAGGGTGAACGAAAGTCCAGGCTTACAACTGGGGCCTTTGGAACAGAAGCATGACTCTCTGGGTGTAGTCACGAAGAAAAAGGCCAAAGGATGACTGGACTTCAAAGAAAACCCATTTTCTGGATGACTATAAGACTTCCATTTTTAGAAAACTTAGAAGAAATAGCTCTATTGGGATGGCTGACTTAACAGTTCCACAGATACCTTCTCAACGACCTAAGCTTGTGGCCCTCCCAGGCAGAACCCTAGCTGATTGCCATCCGGGTTTAGGAACAATATGAGAAGGCTGAGGGTGGTGATGGTGGTGGCGGTGTTGCGGGGGGGGGGGNGTGAGGTGTTTGGGAGGTGACCAAATGAGGCTCTTCAGAGCTATAAAATGTCATTCAGAGGTCAGAATCCCAAGCCTGACTGAATAGGGATAAGGAATTCAGCCAGAAAGAAATGATGGGGCCAGATTAGAACTAACACAGATTTACAAGAATTCCAGTGATGTGCCCAAGTGCCCACACCATGTCAGCTTATTTATACCAGCTACCAAGAGCTGCTGGGAAGTCAAAATTGGTAACCATGGGAGTATTTACACCATGGAAATTGGCAAATGCTACAAATCAGGGCTTTTTTTTGCCCCCTCCTAGCAAGCCAGCTGTTAAATAGTTATTAGAACACCACTTGCCTTCTGCTAGTAGTACTCCTTGAGAGCTAATCGCCCTCTTAAGATAATCAGAGACCTGTGTCTTGGCAGGATCAGAAAAGAACATTGTGACATTAAAAGCGTGGCCTCCTTGTAGTACAGTGAAGTTGTATCTTATATGGGAGTTATGGTGTGAGGTAGAATGTGAGGTGAATTTGGGCAATCATAAAATTTACGCTTGAAAAACCCCTCATAACATAGGATGGGTCTCTTTTCTTAGTGAAACCCAGTACAGTGAGCCAGCCGCCCTTCAACCATGAAACAAGTCACTCTTTTTAGTTTATTTTTATTTTGTTTTTTATTTCTATTTTTGGTCTCATTTTTAGCTAATATCAGATGAACCAAAATGTTGAGATACTTGTACATACCTTTACAGACTGGAGGTACACGTAGAACCTTGGGATGCTCACACATCTGAGAGGCCTAAGGTCCCGGAACAGCAGTGCCACGTGTCCCCACCTTGTGCTTACTGCAGGAATGGTGGCCAGAATTGCCTAATTATTTGAAATATTATTGATATCTGACACTTTCTTTTTAGTTATTTATTTGCCAAACACAAAGTTTAATTCACCTAGGTGAGATGTGCATGTAATTATCTGCACTCTCCTGATACACAGAAGATCTTTGCAGAGGAACTATTTGAGAGAACCTACAGATGCCACTGGTTAGAGTGTCAAGAAGTGATTAGGCTCGGTGCAGGACTGTTTTAACCTCCTGGCCACTCACATCACCTAAACCTTGTCCTTACTTATAGAGAGTCTGGGCCTCACCAAGATGGTGGTAAGCTGGAAACAGGAGAGACCAGACTGGCCCATTTGGGAAACCAGACAGATGGAAATATGGCAGAGGTAACAGTTACGGCCACATGTTACACCTGAATTTTCCAGGAGGGAGTTTGCACTGGGGCATCTCAGCATGGGTAGAACACCAGTGATGAGTTTTAGCTCAGCATTTACAGTTGTCTCCTCACTAAGCCAATAGGCCCAGAATTCCTGGCAGGGCTGTAAAACAGTGCCTCTCTATTGTCAGAGCAACCATATTTTTGTTCAGAATTAAAGCGAGCTCTTCTGTTCTGTTTGATTCTTTTTCTCTACCTTCCCTACACATTGTCTATGCTATTTTGCTTTTCACCAAACACTATAAATTCTAAGTGTTACCCTGACTTGGTTTCTCAGAGGGTATGTGTTGACAAGAATGACAAGAAGGTGACCAGATTCTGCCCCAGGTTAGGAACCAGAAGTGTCACTTGCATGTTTACCAACTTTCATCTTTCAATTGATTTTGATTCAAGCCGTTGTGCTGTGGGTTTACCTCCCCAGTCACTTGTTCCTCCTCGTATGTATCACTCCACAGGAGGGACTTTGGGAAACGCTTACCAAAGGCCAGCGGGATTGGTAGGCTCTCCATCAGGATGGGAGCTGATCATGTGTGCCACTTCGCGTCTATACAAATTATAACAGGATGGGAACCCAGTGCAATCTCTGTAGTTTGAATCCCGAGTTTTTACTACCAGTGAGCTGTGACTGTGCCTGAAGCACCTCTATGGGCCTTCAGAAACCATGGGCGCACTGACTAATGACCAACAATGTGCTTCCAGTTTGAAAAGAAAAAGCATTATATCCATCAGTGTAGAACAACTGATTACAAACACCTCCCACCATTATATATGGTAAACATTAGGACAAAAATTTTTCCAAAACATCAAAGGATACCTACATCCTTACCATGATTGCTAGTCGTTGAAATCAGGTCCTTAGGTTTTATTTCATAACTAGAGCTAAAAGTTACTATCCTACCAGATAGAACATGTCTCATTTAGATTTATGACAACCAAGGCTCAGGGCTAAGAAAACTGGGTGACTATTACACTTTTTTTTTTTTTTGGCCTGGTATTCCTGGAATCCTTTTCTCCTAACAACTTCATCTGTGTGGAAAATCTAAAAAGTCTGAGCTGGTTTTGAAGACCAGACGCCCCCTGGTTATAACACTAGCATTATAGCAGGGCCACCCGCCCCGGTGCATTCACAGTGACCTCTAGAGGGTGGGAGGGGCAGCTGAGCCCTGCGAGGCTGGCCACAACCCTAACTGTGCAAGTAAACGGTCAGCTAATGGCTAACACACCTCGATGGCAGCACTGGTTTTGGTTAAGGTCATTGCTGGGGCAGGATTGAATGTCAAGCAGCACAGAGCACTGCTAAATTAATTAGGATTAAATTAATTCA
>NW_017731361.1:8922725-8925010 GCF_001890085.2 Hipposideros armiger
CACACACACACACACACACACACACACCTCTCCTGACCCGGTTCCTTGCACGCATTCTCCACCCCGTCCCACCCCCACCAGCGCAAGCCTTACCGACTGGTGGTTCTTGGCAGACACGATCTTGACAGTATCTGGATCCCAGATCACCAGGTCGCTGTCAGAACCCACAGATACTCTCCCCTTACGGGGATACAGGTTGAAGATCTTGGCAGCATTTGTGCTTGTCACAGCCACAAATTGGTTTTCATCCATTTTCCCTGTGGCCTATTGAAATATAAAAAAAATTTTTTTTTTAAATTGTCAATGCAGGGCTTTTGAGCTCAGAGCAGGGTGACCACAAAGGCCCCCCCAATAGAAGAGGGACCTCCGAGGTTGTGACCACAGAACCTCACCCGGCAAGCTTCAGAATAGGCTGGGCTGTCATGGCTACCCAGGCAAAATGGTTAAATGCATGGCTTCAAATGGAAGTTACGATGCTGAAGTATCCATTTTTTCTGGTTACATTTACTTACTTTTACCCCCTTTTAATTCCAAAAAGGATTATAGAGCGTTCACAATAAAAACAAACGTGACAATGAGCACATTTTTTAGGTATGTGCTTGTATTTACATGGGCATAGGATAAAAATGGAAAACCTCAGCCAAATGATAACAATGGTTATCCCTGGGGTGTGGAATTATGAGTAATTTTTGTTTTCTTTCGTGTGTGTTTTTTGGTGGTTTCCAAGTGTTCTTTATCAAGAATGCATCGTGTTGGTAATAAAAAATATGTATTATTTTGTAACAATTCCAGATAGTGCCAAGAAAAACACATACATACACTCATAAATACATAACAATGTAAATTAAAAAAAAAGACAAACTGTAAGTATGTAAGAGAAGAGACAAAAATATTTATCCTTTCCCACTTCTCAAAACAAAAAGCCTAGATAAGGAAAGAAGAATTTAGTTTAAAAATCTAGCTTTGAGCTTCCTGGTAGCCAAGAAGAAAAGGGAAACCTGGTGGAGTCTACTGTGTAAAGACATGAGGCCTTAGATCATCTGCATGCTACTTGGCTCTGACATGAGTGTCTTTAGGGTTTTTAAAATAAAACAGAGGGACATAATTAGTTACTAATTTCACTGAAATCTTTGGGAGAGGCTCCATTTGCATGGCTATGTTTCTGTCAGCTTTTGTGATGTTAACAATGAAAGGAAAACCAGGCCCCTTTGCNGTTTATTTTAAGGAGAGGAAAAGTAGTGTACACTAAAGTGGGGTGTTGCAATAGTGACAATGGAGGAGGTCAGTGAAGGTCTCTCTAAATCGGTTAACCTTCATCTTAAGGATCCACGGAGCTTGTTATGGGGCCAGGGCTGAGGAGGGGAGGAGGCTGGGGCATGCAGAGGAGTGGTGTGGATAGCAGTGTCCCCAGCAGAGGAAACCCATGGTGGAAGCGTCGCGGAATGTTAGGTCCACCTGCACGGCTGGAGCAGAGCAGGTGGGACAAGTGGCAGTGTGCGGTGAGGCTGTAAGTGCTGGCAGGATGAGATCCCGTGGGAGCGCCACCCTCACGCTCCTCAGCACAGATGGGAGTTGGCAGGCCTTGAAATGAGTGTCCTGTGGTCTGACCCACTGGCTTGTGGCTGTGGCTGTGAACTTGCCCTGGGACTGTGGAGCTAGCCAGCAACATCACCCAAGTGATGCTCTGTGCTAGGCCTGGTGCCAGGTGCTGGGGCTTATGGCCCCATGAAACATGGGGCCTCCTCCAACGGGGCTATTAGACAAACACTGCAAGACCCCCTGAGGCAGCGGTACTGTGGCACACACCCTCCACCTGTTACAGGTGAGGTAATGAGGACACTTTGCAGAGTAGCCTGACAGGACGGGAAGGCCCAGCGTAACACCTGGAGGGCATATGCACAGAGCCTTCCTCCTCCTCTGCTAGTGACTCAGGTGCAGGCCCACCAGCCATGCTTGTCACACTGGTGGATGCTAGTGACCCAGGTGGATGAGGACCACATCTGTACCCCTGTACCCCCCCAAAGCCTTGACCAATAACTCCAGGTCATCGTCATTTCTTTGGATCCAGATTCTAAGTCACAATGATGGAAATAAAGAGCTGATATAAGGGACGTTTGAAATAAAAAACATAAATAAGATTTTATTTGAACTTCAGAACTAGCTGAAAGAGATATCAACATTTGCTCCTGTGGAGCAAGTAGACAGAATGGGACAGGGAGGGCTGGGTGTGGACTGCTGGTTCTCACTGTAAGCCTTAAAGAGTATTAAAAAAAAATATATATATA
>NW_017731361.1:8927065-8928009 GCF_001890085.2 Hipposideros armiger
CCCTGTGCCGGATGGGACACAAAGCCCTCCCCCCGCAGCCCTGGGCTCCGGGGCCGCTCACCTTCCTCCGGGCTTTAATGCGCTTGTAGACGTAGTCGGAGAAGGGGCTGCAGGGGATGAAGCGGCCGGCGCCCTGGGTCACGTGTAGGTTGCCGTCTTCCAGCATGATCTTGCCCTGGCAGATGACCACCAAAGGAGCCCCACGCAGTTCCATCCCTTCGAAGATGTTATACTCTGCAGCCTAGAGACAGGGGTGAGGGGCAATGCCATGGGTATGGGTACGGGCGTGGGAGGGCAGAAAGCGGAATGCGGCCTCCTGTGCTTGGGATCCTGCCCTCAGAGTCCCTAGACCGGATGTGCCAGGGAAGCCAGGAAAAGCTTCAGAGCACATCCACAAGCTTTCAGTGGGGAGGGCCCTGGAGATAGATGCTCGCTAAGGAAAGCCTGGAGTTCCTAGCAAAGAGAAGCATCCAATCTTTAGTAAGGTCCCGGTGGGGATGTAAACATTGTCACTGGCAGTGTTCAAGGAGAAGCAGGATAACCATCAGGGATGCTGGCCTTGGCAGTCTTAGGTCCCCGCTAACTCGAAACTCAATAATGTAATATGATACAATGTTTGAGCCAAGGCCATTCCCATCAAAAATGGGATTTCTCTCTACCTCCTTCAGTACTCAACATGTGCGAGGCATCACTGCAAAGTGGTTAAGGATGTCAGTCTGGAGTCGGGTTGTCTGGATTTGAATCCTAGTCTCACCATTGCCTTGCTGCCTAAATTATTTAATCTCTCAGCACCTCCTTTTCCTTATCTATAAAATGGGAATAATAATAGTGCCTACCTGTGGACGACTGTTATGGAGATCGAATGAATTACAAGCACAGTGCCTGAAATATAAGTGCTTAAAAACTATTAACTATTTTTACTAGCAAGTATTAAGCCCCTGCCT
>NW_017731361.1:8930689-8931798 GCF_001890085.2 Hipposideros armiger
CCTGCTGCTTGTCATTCAACACCAACCTGGACAGCAAGGAGTTGATATAATCAGGAGTGGTTGGGTCAGGACTCAGAGGTGGGGATGTCACAAATGCCGCTGCTTTGGCCCAGTTCTTGCTCCAGTAATGGGTTCCATCTGTGCCAAGGCTGGCAGTGATGGGCTCGCCAAAGACCACATTTCCTGCAAGGGGTAGGAAACAGGCAAAGGGTTTGCATAAACCCTGGGCCCGGCTCAGATGATCACAGCCCTTTAGCCTGCTCAAGGCTGTGGCTCTGTAGTCAGACAGGCCTGGGTTCAAGTCCATGTTCCTACCTTTTCTAAGCCCCTGCTGGCCTAAATGGAAACAATGTTGAATTTCCTGGATTAGAAGAAGCCATTGGTTGCAAGAGGCAGTCTTCTCAAATTTTGAGGCCAAAAATATATACGGGGGTGCCCCCAAAAATGTGTATACACATGCCTTGTATTCATCTTTCATTATCGGTATCTATTGAGTATTACAATTTTAATACAGCTTTTTCCTTTCTTAAAACACATATACATGTTTTGGGGGCACCCTCTGTATATACATTGATTATAAGATGCATCCTCATTTCAGAAATGTTAAAATCTGGAATAGATCTGTCCTGGAATTGATCAAACAAAATGATGCCCACTTCGCAGGCTTGTGAAAATGAAAGGATCTGGCATATATAAATGTAGTGTCTGGCACATAGGAGATGGTGAGTAAATTGGATTTCTTTATACCTTCTCCTCCTTCCCGCTGTAAGGGCCCAAATGTGCGCACGTCACTGGGATCTGCTAGATCCTGCTGTTCCGTGCATGTGCTTCGGTTCCACAAAGGAAAATCCACTCCCGTAAATCAAAGGCTCTTGTGGTCGTTTCCATCATGTTTGCTACCCCTTAACCTAAGGCACAGCATGATGTGCTCAAGGACACCCCGTAACCTGGGGCATATCAAATGATGGAATCAGGGGCTTAATTGCCTAAACCAAGGACAGGGGAGGAAGTATATTGGGAAATTCACTGATCTAATCTTGAGCTTCTTAAAAAAGAAAGGATAGTGATACAGAAGACAAACGCTATTTATTGGGTTGCTGGAAAAGTCA
>NW_017731361.1:8932909-8945624 GCF_001890085.2 Hipposideros armiger
GTGGTCTGGAACCAAAGCCGTCAAATCTCTGAGGTCTGCCTGTCTCTATCGCAGTGCAGGACATACAGTTGGTCCTTGTTACATTGTAGATGCCTAATATTAATTCTGAACAGCCATGCTTAGTTGCTAAAGAGCGCTTGGTGATTAAACTCACTGAGCCTTACAGAGTAATCTGGGCAGGAAGGAAGATCGAACCCTGCTACCCTCTGTCTTCCTGCTCTGTCCCTGAGAATGACAGCTCGTGAGATGTTTACTGGCTTCGATCTCAACAGCCAGCTTTTCATCACAGAAATAATGCTGCCCTTCCACCCTGGGGACACAGCTGTACTAGCTCTCTTTGCCAGCAAATCATGAGCCAGGAGGTTAAGGGTGAGGAATGTTCCTACATGAAGTTTAAAGGGAGACTCAGCATATAATTGAAACGCTCTGTCCTGACACCCCCAGGTCATCCTGAGAATGGGTCCCAGGCAGGATGAAGCCATCAGCAGAAGGTCTGAGAGGGTGAGTAGAGTAGGTGATCATGGCAAGACGTGTGGGGCTGTTCCCTAGATTCTTTTCTTTTTCTTTGTTGTTGTTTTTTTCTCTCTCTCTCTCCTTTTCTCTAAGAATGGGTTAGGAACATTGGGCTGCTTTCCTGGTTCTCGTCTGATGGCTCATACCCAGTGGATCAACCGTGCATGTCACGTTGAGACATTTAAAACCTGAGAGACAAAACTGCAGGCTCACTGTGGTGAGCAGGGCAAGGCAGGAGGTGCCCCAGAGTCTGCCAGTGACAAAGAGTGCCCAGATAATTAGGAAGATTCCCCTCCCAGAAGAGAAGGGTCCCCTTTGCCAGAAGGCCAGGCAGCTGAACACTCAGCCATCAGAGTCAGCTGGGGCTAGTTTTAGCCACCCCAGTCACTCACATCTGGAGTTTTACGGGCTGGTTTCGAGTTTGGTAGGTGAGTCACCCATCACGGGTCTCTCCACTACCAGGACAGCCACGGGTACAGAGCAGTAATGATCAGAAACCGGCCTAGTGATCATTGTCCCACAAGCAAACACGGAGCCCTGTGCCTCCAGCTTCTCCACCCCACGCTGTTTATAAGTGAGCCCGTTAGTCTGCTATTAAGCACAAGACTGAAAAGCAGAAAAGCAAGCTTCAAAATGACAGTAAACTTGAGCTTAGCACAAGGTGAGCATATGAAGCCAAGCTAACAGCAGCGGAGGGAGGCAGAAGGCAGTGGGGACAGAGCCCCGGATCATGAAGGCCACGCCGCTAGACACATTTTCGAGACTCATTCAACCCCTTTCTAAAATAGCCTGTGCTTACCTGTGGGGGTAACCCTGCCCCTGCACCCTGCCATTTGCCCTGGCCAATCAATTATGCCAGAGCAGATACTGGTTCAGGGATGCACCCATGACCCAAGCCAAGGCCATCACAGTCCTCCTGGGGACTTGGGCTTGAGCTATTGGAAAACATGTCCTCTACCTCCTCATTAGCGCCCCCCGCCCCCACGCACCCCCACACCCAGTATGAAGGACAACAGGTGCCTCTTGGCTTTTATTCTTGTCACTGTTCAGACTGAAGCCACCCCGACCCAAAGCAGGAACAAGTGACAGAGCCCTAATCCCATTGTTTAAACCACTCCACCTGGCCACACCTGAAAAGCCTTCAGCCAATACGTTACTTTTGTTGGTTTAAGTCAGTTTGAGTTGGATCTTTGACTTCTGCACCCAATATAATCTTGACTAACGTGTCCATTTGTACAGCTCAGACAATGTGAACTGACAATACAAGATCAAAGGGAGGCAGAAACATGAACCAAGTCTCCAAAGAACTGATTCAAGCTGGGTCCTCTCAGGCAAACCACTTCCCCTCCCTGAGCCTCAGTTTACTCATCTGCCAAATGGGAGAAATCCAGGCTCCCGCTATCCACGCAGATATGGGAAGAATCGAATGGGCTAATGTGGGGGAGTAGCTTTCCACAGGGCAAGACAATCAGCCAAGCGGGCACCATGTATACAGGACCTCCAGGGAGGGGAGGGACCACACGGCACATTAGGGCCCCAAGATCTTGGGAGCGCGAATCACCTTTTTTCCTGGCTTGTGAGATGAGATCGGCCGCACTTTTGCTCATGACCTTCGTGACATAGAGAGGGCAGTTGGTTTGGCTGGCGATGGTGATGGCACGGAACACAGCCTCAGCTTCCAGCTGCAAAAGAGAAAAAAAAAAAGAATCTCCAAGCGTCCACGGGAACAGGAGCCTCTCACCGCGGCCACACCCCTGCCTCCAGAAGCTGGGAACGCAGTGCAGAGGTTAGAAGCCTAGAGGATCCCGAGACGGACACGCTGGACGGGAACCTCAGGTCTCACACTTCCCAGCCGCGTCCCTTTACCAGGCTGCTCAGCGCCTGCGCTACTCCCCGGTGAAATGCAGGTCGGAGGAGAACAGCCCAGGGAAAGCCCAGAGAAAGTGAGCACTGCATCAGCGTAGCTGGAGTCGTGCCGTGGCCTATTCTAACACATTGCCAACACCAGCATGTATACAATAACCAGTAAAGGCCATGAGCTATCACGTGTCCTCCATTCCTTTCCTGAGGCCACAGGTGGTCAGTGATGGGTTAATTCCGGCAGGCACGTCTTAGACTAACAATTCCCGGGCGCTTCTCGGCACAAAGACTGCTTTTGTGAGGGATCTCCTCCGTCCCACCCTAATGGAGAATTCATGTTTTCCAAGATGCTAACCAGCCCCTTGGATGGATTAAGAAATAATGAGTTTTCACTGCAGGGCCTGAGAGCTTGGGCGTTCTCAAATGGCCCGGGTCTGAGTTCTGGCTCTGCCCCTTAGAAGCTGGGTGACCTCAGGTCCCTTACACAACCTCCCAAAGCTTCAGTTTCCTTGTCTTCAAAGTGGGGATACTAACAGGACCTGACACATGGCTCTTGTGAGGATGAAGAGTTCATCCCTGTAAGGCAATCAGCCTACCGCTGGGATGAGGCCGGTGTTTCTTCAAGGGTGGCTATTGGCACCAGTCTGCGAGAGCCTGTGTGACGACCCACAGTTACTGCCCAGTTAGTCCAATTCAGCCCAAAGCAGAGACACAAGCGTTTGTCCACTGAATCCTTAACAGTTTCTTTTGGGGTAGATATGCCCTTCTGGTTAGCCTGTGCACCCAACACTTTGAAAAAGACCAAAAATAGCTTGCCGATGCTCCGTGCTTCTATAATGCAAACCAGTAACTGCCCATGGGGAGTGTGGTTCAACAGACAGACGCTAAGAACCTGGCTGGTAAAGCTGGCATCCCCCAAGCTGTACTCTGTCCCATGTGGACAAGACCCTGGAGGCCCCTGACCACAGAAGAATGGGGTCTCCTTCCTGAAACACTCGGACAGCTGGAGTGGCATCTCTGGGCCTTGGGCTCTACTCTCTGAACAGCATCGCTGGAGATGGTATCTGGGCGTGCTTTGAATTAAAGAGGGGCTTGCTGTTCCTATGCCCAGACCTCCCTCTTCACAACTGCGCCAACCACTCCAGCTGCCCCCTGACCTCAGCCCAGGCCCTTTGATGTCATTCCCTGGCAGCACTGCAGGTTTCTCAGCACCTTGACAACAGGACTATCTTTGGAAGGTTACATCATTCTCCAACTTCAACTAAAAGGGCTTCCAGGGTTGTTGGGATCTGCAGCCGAGAGGCTTTCTACTAAAAAGGAGACGGGAGCGTGGAGGAGGGGGGATGGGGAGGGTTGAACAAACAAACCAAGGAACAAAAATAGACTTTGCTCAGAAATTCCCTGGCTGCTGCTGAAGGATCTATCTTGCCAGCACATCTCAACAGTGACCAGCATTTAAGAAGTGTCCCAAACAGTGCTGGTCACCCTGGTCTTCTTGCCCTGTGCAAACTACTTTCCGATCCTCCAGACATCATGGGCCCGTGCCTGAACTCTGAGCTTCTTTACCAATAACACCAACCACCCAGAGCAGCAGCCAAGACAACTGGGACAATGCAGTTAGCACAGCACTGGGTAAAAGCAAGTAGTCCACAGAAGGGACCTGGCATTAAGGACACAGGCTTTTTCTGGAATATGGTGACTGTAGCCCCATCACAAAAATTTTGTAATTGAGGTATCACTGACATATAATACAACTGAGGTATCACTGACATATAACTAATACCTGTATTAGTTTCAGGTGTACAGCATAACGATTCAATATTTGTTACCTATGGTGAAATGATCACCACTATAAATCTAGTTAACATCCCTTACCACACAATCACAAATTTTTTTCTTGTGATTAGAACTGTTAAGACCCACCCTCTTAGCTACTGTCAAATATGAAATACAATATTATTAACTACAGTCACTAGGCTGTACATTACATCCCCATGACTTATTATTTATTTTATAACTAGAAAGTTGTACGTCTTGACAAAAGTTTAATTTTCATCCAATTTCCCTACCCCCTGCCTCTGGCAACCACCAATCTGTTCGTTGTATCTATGAGCTTGGTTGGGTTGTTTTGTTTCGTTTTGGTTTTTTTAGATTCCACACCTAAGTGAGATCCTATGGTATTGATTCTTCTCTAACTTATTTCACATAGCATAATGCCCTCAAGGTCCATCCATGTTATTACAAATGGCAGAATTTCATTCTTTTTTTATGGCTGAATAATATTCCAGTGTGTGTGTGTGTGTGTGTGTACCACATTTTTGTCATCCATTCCTCTATGGATGATTGATGGGCACTTAAGTTGTTTCCATATCCTGGCTATTATAAATAATGCAGCAATGAACATGAGAGTGCAGATTTCTTTTCAAGTTAGTGTTTTTGTTTTCTCCAAATAAACACCCAGGAGTGGAATTGCTGATAGTGCTATGTATAATTTTTTGAGGAACCTCCTTACTGTTTCCCATAGTAGCTACACCAACTTACATTCCTACCAACAGACAAAAATCATAAACTATTTCAATTGGTAACAAAAATATCATTAGACAAAGGAGTTTCTGGGGTGCTGATAACATGCTATTTTTCCAACTGGGTGCTAGTTACACAAGTGTATTCAGTTTCTGAAAATTCATTGTACCTTCATGACAGGAACACTTTTCTCTACGTGTGTTACATTTCAATTTTTAAAAACATATTCAGAAAGAGACAGGCCATGGGAATGCAGTAATTTCAAGCTCTGATCTCTGCTTCTACCTGTTGCAGAGTGTGGGGCTTGGAATGACACACCAGGGACAGGGTTCACCTTGCTGTCATGAGGACCTTGAATGGGCTCCAGGAACCAGACCCAGGCTGGTCCCCCAATGCCAATATGCTCTCAGCCATATGGCCAGCCAGCTCCCAGCTCTGTGCCCCATGCCAGCAGCTGAGGTGGCTGACATCCCAGATACATGGAATCAATCTCTAGTTACTTTTCATTTGCTCTTCAGCTGCTAAGCACAGTCACGAATCAGTATTCATTTTATACATGGGAAACTTCCTTCCATACCTAGATGCAATCATCACCTTACAAATTGACAGACATAATGCCTATGAAAAACCCATTCAGCCTCTTCGCCTCATGGCCAATAGTTAGCAGGACTCAAAATGTAATATGGAATAAGGGAAAAAGTGGACATGTCTCTGAGATTCACACTGATTAAGAGAGGACTTAGTTACCACTCCTGCTGAAAAACTGCAGAGAACACTCCAACTGGTGTTATCATTAGAGAGAGAAGGGACCTGAAGTCCGCACTTCCCTTCCATTGTTTCTAATTTTCTCAGGGGCCCTGGAGGTGGGTCAGGCAGAAGTGGTCTTTGGAAGAAATGTTCTGATATTGCTGTCCGGTATCCACAGAGTCCCACCACCTTCTGTTTGTTCATATACTGTGGGTGCATGTGCCTAGGAAAGGTTGTCTGAACGCAAACCCTCCAAATGTAAACTGATTGACAGGCCATAAGGGAAGCCGCTGGGATTCTGACTGTGATAATGACAGTCTTGCGGAAGATGCTGGTAAAGAAGAAAGCTTCCACTTCTACTACTTCTCTCCTTCTCCCTGCCCCCATCACCCTGCCACGTACCTCCTCTGGTCTGCTCAGTACATGACCTTCTGGGCCAGTGATGCCCACTTCCAACATCCGGCTCTGCTCCTACAATGAGAAAAGAACAGAAAACAGTTTTTAAGTGAGCTCAACTGAGATGTGGAAAAATTATGCTGGTCTACTCTAATCGAAAGATGTGTTCAAGAGAAAAAGAATAAAACATGTATGTTAAATAAATGTGTGCACTCGATATCTGGAATTGCAAAATAGGGTAGAGTCTTAACGAAAAGGAGAAAAAATACATTGAAGAGTGGTTTGCTTTTATTGAAAGGAAGACAGTCTCTTTGTTAAAGAGTATCAGTTTTTTTCTACATTACACATTAAAAGTCACACCAGATCATTTATTCTTGACTTTTTTCAGATGCAGGCACCTCTGAAAGTATACTCCCTTAACTTGTTTTTGTTTGTTTTTTAAAATTCATTCATGCATATTAAAACCCATTCATTCAGGCAGGCCGAGTGGTGTGTTGGTTAAGAGCTGGCTAAGAGTTGGTTAAGAGACACCAGCTCTGAGCAGCAGGGCCCCAGTTTGGATCCCATATGAGGGCCAGTGATGCTGCGCCCTCTACAGCTAAGATGGTGAACAACAGCTTGACCTGGAGCTGGGCTGCCGTGAGTCACCAGTGATGGCGTAGGCTGTGGCCCCTGCTGCAGTGGGCTGCCGTGAGTGGCTGGAAGCCAGCGTGAGCCACCATGAGTGGCCGTCCAATGGCTGGCGACCAATCTGCCTCACACGGGAAGAGCACAATGATAATACCAACATGGGCCAGGGAAGTGACATCCTCCACAACTAGACTGAAGAACAAAAGGACAGCAACTTGTCTATTCCACTTCCCCAATTCCCCAATAAAATCTTAAAAAAAAAAAAAACAACCCATTCATTCAACAAAATTATTTAGTATTTGCTTCATGTTAGGTTCCAAGTTAGGTACTTAAATTAAGGCAGCGAGGCCCCTCACTTCAGTGTAGTGCTACATGTCCCAAAGTCTGGTCCACACAACCGCCTATGTAGAATTAACTGAACTGCAGAAATATAGATGTCTGGCATATCCATGCATACCAAATCAGAATACATGAGGTCAAATTCTAGGAATCTGCATTTTAACAAGCCCCTCAGGCTTTTTTAGGTTTTAAACTTAGGACTTCAATGAATGGACTGGAATTTAACTGGACAAAATAATGCCTCAAAACAGCATTACCTCAGTTAGTCTTTGGGTCAAATTCTATTCGACCTGCCCCTCCTGGCTGGTGGCTGCATTCCTCAGACTTCTAGCCAGCTTTCTGGCTACATGGGTTAATTGGAACTGGTACAAATTCTAAGCCACCATCTCTGCAGTGTTGCTGGCATTCACTCTCAAAGCACAAAGGCCACTTCCTAGGGACCTCTACACTGGTGATGTAAGACAGGGAGTAAGAGTGACTTGAACGATGCTTTGTCTCACTTTGGAACTATAAGATGTTTAGAAAGGAAGGGATTCCTTCCACCTGGAAAAGAAGACTACTTTTATTGCTGTTTTTTTTTTGTTTCTAATAATATAAAATTTTAAGTGAGTAGTAGAAAGATGCATATCCTATAAGCAACCATGAGATGTAAAATGGTCCCTGTCCCCAGATCTACAGAAGGTCAGAGGGTGATTTTTTCCAGCACAGTACCTCCATTTTCCATTCTGTTTTCACTTATCGAAAATGTGGACTAAATAAAATTCCTTCCAAAGTATGGTGAGGTTCTACTCTGAATTGACTCCTGAAGTCACACAAGGGTTAAGGTCTCCGCCTAAAGCATCTTCTGTCTTATACGACATGCTCAAGGGTAAGCTCGCTGGGGCAGTGGTTCCCAAGCACAGCCAAATCACCAGGGGAACTTGTTCATAATGCACTTGTCTGAACTCTACTCCTGACCTCCTAGGAGAATCCTAGGAATCATTCTTTAAACTCCACAGGCAATTCCACTGCACTGCTCATTCTGGGAAGTCCTGTTCTAAGAGCCATGGTGCCCCTACAGCTGGAAGATTAAGAATGGCTTGTAAAGACCCATCAATGCCACCTGACATGGGTGGGGAGCAGTGGGCAGTTGGAAACACTGATCGCTGATGTAATTACATTCCAGCTTGGGTCATGGCACAGTTTTGGTTTGCTCCATCAGGAAAGGAACCTGGCCTTCTTATTTTCTTTCTTCGATGTTTTACACATAGTAGGGGCTCAATAAATATCTGTGAGATAAATGGATAAGGGTGCTGTACTCTCCGACTGTCGCTTCAGCTTGAAACTTTTAAAACATGTCCCTTCTTGAGACCCGCAGAAAAAGATTTCCTCTTCCCTTCAGTCACTTTGGCATAAAGTACAGTAAGAAACAGCAGCTGCCTCCATTTGGATAACGTGATAAAATCTTTCAGCTCAAACTGAATTTAATAAGCACATGCTAGAAACTCATCCAAATGGAGAAATGCCCTTAATTCTTTTATTTATTTATTTATTTATTTATTTTTTAGCTGAGCCATCCTGCCACCTGTTGGCAGCTCAGTGGCAGCTGGGGAATTGAACCGGCGACCCTGTTGCTCAGGGCTTGCACTCTTGAGCAAGCTCTTAACCAACTGAGCCACTCGGCCAGCCCCAAAATGCCCTTATTCTTTTCCTGACTGAGAACAGATCTTCCGAAGGTAGGGAAGGGTGGGGGTGGGGAAACCAGAGACACTTCCGTGCGAAGGAGAAGCGGCTTTGAGTTCGAGCCCGTTTGCCTCCACAGAGTCCAGAATGCAGGGAGTTTGGTTTCTGGGCATCCGGACAGAGGGCTGGGGCCTCCAGCTGCTGCACTGAAAACATGGAGACAGGGGAGGGGTGACAGCTCTAATACCATCAGGAAGCCTCCCACAGGAGCAAGGGATTTGGACCCTCTTTGGAAAATGATTTCATTATCTCTGAGGATGTGGGGGATGTGGGAGAAGGCTCTCAGGGGGCTGACTAATTGACCTCCTTGGTCAAAAGGAGAGGAAACGCCACACTTAGCTCACCTCCTCCACTAGCGAGACCGCGCTCGACCAGCCGGAGGCCTGCACCGCCTGGGCGCTGCCTCTCCAGGAGGCCTGTAGCCGGATGGTGGCGAGAGAGCCTGGATGCCCCTTCTCTGGGTGAGATGCCCGCTGAGGCACATCGCCTTAGGGAACTAAGCTTTCGTTCTCGCCGTTATTGGCTGTGATCCTCTCACCTGTGACCTAATCCTGCTGAACCTCATTGCTCTCATCTGTAAAATGGGGCGGTTGGCAGCCATCCTTAAAAGATTGGGGGAAGAGTAAATGAGAACCTCCTAGAGCATTTATCAGAGACTGGCACATGGCCGTAACCACTCACAAAATGGGACCTGCTATTGGAAGCTCACGGGTCTGACACAAGGGGCCGCCTAAGTGTTGTTGCCACACTCCTGCCAATCAACCACATTCACCAAGTGCTGGATGACTTCGGACACGAAGGCACAGCCCGAGCGCTTGTGAGCTATGGAATGCATCTGTCTTGGCTCACCTCTACCGCCTAGGGCCTGGCACAAGGCGCTCAGGAAATGCTCTTTGAAGGAATGAATAATGGTTTCTTGTTATGAATGTTAGCAAATGGACTATGAGCGCTCACACTCTTTTCTGGCAGCCTCCACCTAGCGGAGGCCAATCCTGAGAAAAACAAAACCCTGGTTACAACACATCTGTGCAACTAGCCCATTAAGCAGCCTGGAGATGGAGAGAGAAGTGCTTTCTGCTTGCTTACAAATGATCAGCTGGGGCCTCAGGGCCCTCACTTTCCTCAGGTTTCTCAGGATGATTTCTAGGAAAGCAGTGGGACATCTAATCCCCACCAGACCTAAATTCTTTATTATCTAAGACCATGAGTTCCATAGTCCTGGCTCGAATTTCTGGCTTCTAAGAAATGCTGCCTTTGGGTTTCTCTTAGGACAGAGAGTGTCACGTAGCTTGGACTCATTTTCAAAAGAGAACCAGCAATGCTCTCCCAATGGCCTGACTTGAAAGCCTCCTCTTCCAGGAAGCCGTTTCTGATTTTCCAGAGCAACCAGATCCCTCCCTGTTTTCCAGCAGCTTCTTTGTCCCTCACTTGTCCACATATCCTCTTTTCCCTCCTCCTAGACTGTGGGGTCCTTGGAGGCAGGTTTTGAGGCGAGTACTTATGCCAATGCCTTGCACATACTGAGAGCTCAAGCAACAGTGAAGAAATGAGAAACCAAATGGGATGCAGACCGAAGCCCATGCAGAAAGCACATTTCAGGGGGCGGCACGCTGTTACCTGGGCAATGATATCGCCGTTCTCGGCGTGAACTTGAGCAATGGCTCCCAGCTCTCCCAGACAGGTGAAGATCTCATACAGCTGAAATAGAAATCAGTCTTTGTCACCTTCCCAAGCCACTAATGTTTTCAGCGAACAAGGGCTGTTCCTAGAGCCAGAGCTACAATGACTGGGATAAACCAGGGGAAATAAGTGACTAGGGCAGAAATACAGACTTAAACATGCACAACCAAAGGGGAGTGCTAGTCCAAAGGCATGCTGGGAAACTGTCTCTATAAAAAGCCTACTGTGCCTCCTGGGCAGACAGGGCGAATACTCACTAAAGTGCTTTCGACCCCTCTACTCTGCCCTGGGCGCACATTTGTATGGAATTACTTCCCAGTGAGCTGAGATACAAACCCAGAATCCTTCTCAGCAAGCACTCCCAAAAGCCACTACAGCCAGGCAGGAGCTAACGCGAAAGCTGAAACCCCTATGTCTTAGCCTTTCCAGGCTGACCTCCCTTGCCCTGCGAACCAGGAGCTATGGGAATTGATTTCTCATAGTTCCACTGAAAACTTGAGAGTTGTCTGAAAGAACCACATCTCACGGATTTCTTAGAGAGAGAGTCAGAGGCATGCTGGGATGATGACCCCCACAGAGCAAAAGGGCCTCTTTAATCCCGCAAGGCTGAACGAACACCTCACATGCTCGCTGAGCTCACACGGGTTTGGATGGCCGGGTAGATGGAGACTGAGGCATGCCCTTCCTCTTGTTCTGAGAAAGCTGCTGCCAGTGGAAATTCTAGCTCCCTGTCAGCCTTGCCACGGGCACCCTACCCGTTACCTTACTGAAAATGTAGCGTGGACTGCAAGGGCTTCAAGAAGCACTCCGGCCATCGGCCTCCCACACTGACTCATGTTGAAAGAGCCAAGGTCATCGGCAGCAATAGGGAACCCATCCAGATACCCCAAACCACAGAGCAGTGGGTTGTTACCTCTGTGTTGGACACTTGATACAAATCCTTATAGGCCATGTAAACCATGAAGGAGTTAACCCCTGCAAGAGAGGGAAGGGAGGGGAAAGAGGAAGAAGACAGCATTATCATGACCGCTTTGCATTCTCGGTGCTCACTTCCATCGCCCGCGGGGCCTGAGTGCATTACAGGCTCCCCCATCCAACACCAAGCGGATGCTTCTCCTTCGCTAAGAGCTTTTTCCTAGTCCCTCCTCACCCTGTAAAAGCAACAATGCCTGCGTGATGTCATCGAGAATGGGCTTCTGCGCCTCTTTCTTGCCTCCCTGCTCCAGCACTCCCCAGCAGAAGTCAATAAGCATCGATGCTGTTTGAGGCAGCAGATGTCACTGAGAATCACTGCTGCACTCTGGCTGTGTCCACACACTGGAGGTGGCACCACATGCTCGTCCAGCAAGCCTGGACTACTGAACCTCTCGAGCCTCGGTTTCCTCATCAGTACAATGGAAAAAGAACAATGCCCTGCTTCATGGGGTGGCTGGACACGTTAGATGAGATGACGCACGCGGAGCTCGTAGCACCAGGTCTGGCACTTATTTAGTCACTATGAATGGGTCTCCTGGGATTGGTGCCATTCCAGATTTAATGAAGAGAGGAGGCCTGAGATAGGCTCTGTCCTTGGAGAATGAACAGGCCTAATGGGCAGATGTCAAGTGTCACCTTGCACTTAAATATCTAAGTCATGAAGGTCATCAGGAAAGAGCCATTTAATGTTTCGCCCAAAACAAATTATTAATACAGCAATTGACGGAAAAAGGTGGGACTGGGAACAGAGAGTCATTTTGGAAAATGGAGGATAATTTTGGTCTCCAACCATCAGGGACACTCAGCCCACAGTGGTCCAAGCCAAAAGCGGGGTGTAATTTGAGAACTTTCTTACCCAGAGTGGTTCAGCTGAGGACAGCTTTTCCCAACTACCCTTCCCACAGCCTGTGTCATCCACGGAGTGACCCAGGCCCTTCGGAAGGGAAGTGGGGGTGAAAGCCGTTCAACTTTCCACCCCAGTTCCGATGCCCAGTGTGAAAGGAGATAGAAGAAAGAAGGAAGGGGGTTAGTCTCACATTCTGTAGCAGGAAGGACTGGGCAGAGTTTGTGGGGTGAGGAGGGGACGGAAAGGAAAACTCCTCCTCCGGAAGTGACCCCACCCCTCCGGCCCAGAGCCCTCTCCTCCCCCGCACTCCCAACATGTGCCTGGAGGCTGCTCGTTGGTAACAGTTCCACGTCTATGGGGGGTGGGGGGTGAAATATCTGACAATTAAAACATAGAAAGAAGCAGAGAACAGAAGAATCTCAGGAGGCAATGGGAACCTAACTCATGTACTAAGAGGACACACACACACACACACACACACAC
>NW_017731361.1:8947309-8951263 GCF_001890085.2 Hipposideros armiger
AAATAAATGAATGGAAAGACATCCGTGACATATTATTTTGTGAAAATGGCAGGCTAGAACACAGTACATCTATTATGATCCTATTTTTGTTAAAGAGAAAAACATATGTATAGCCCAACTGGAACAGCGATGTGGGATTGACGGGTTGTTTTTTGTGTTGTTTTTTTGTTTCGTTTTGCATATCTAGGGTTTTTAAATGATCTACGAAGGACATGTACGCTTTGTCGTTCTTTGTATGCTTCTCTCCCTTGTCACCTGGAACTCCGACTTCCTTCCTGCTCTTCTCTAACGCAGAAGACCAAGCATTATACACATCTCTAGAATGCTGAACCAGCCCAACTCCTTGGCCAGATGGCAGAAAGCCAAGCCAAGGCCACTCATTTCCTCAGCCTTCTATCACAAGCAGCCTAAGTGCACTTATCGGAAAGCAAATGCATGGAGCTCCAGTACTGCTGTCTGGACCCACACCAGGGCCTTCTGGGCAGGCCACTGCTGAGAAGTCAGCTGGTTTCCTCCCTTTGGCTGGAGACATGCTTTGGTCTCCCTGAATTGCACCTTTTATGGCCCTGATGCAATTTTCCTGGTGTTCCACACCCAACTGGCTGAACCCCTGCTGGTGCTCCCGTCAAAAGGAAGCAAAAGACAGTGAGGAAATCTACAGCTCAGCTGTGCTGTGTTCTTGGGTGGATGTATAGGGTCCTAAAATAAACAGTGCTCTTGCTGACCAAGTTTGGGCCAGGGGCTGGGAGTGGACCCAATTCATCAGGATTCCTTTGGGACAGGATGGACTGCCCTGGGAGGCTTTCTGTTTCTAGGTTTCTTGGGAATTGCAATAGTTACCAGAAAAAAGAAAACAAAACAAAACACCCCATCCACACAGCTTGCCTCATCTGAAAGATAAACTCATCAAAATACAGCACAGACAACACTGCATGCCTTAGAAGCCCACTGATTTCTCCAGAACAGTAAGTCTCTGTTATCGTTCTCTCTAGGATGCTTCTTAACTCCGTTTGCACCTTCTGCTCTGTTGTTCTCTGCCCCTCCTGCCTCTGACCCAAGTTGGAAGTTCTGAAAAAAACTTTTCTCTCACTATCCCCAAATTTTTCATTCCACGTTCTCCAGTGATGGGCCCAGAGGTGATCATTTCTGATGCCCCATCCACTGCACTCCCAGCTGCTGCTGCTATGGCAAATAAGAGAAGGCAGCTGCTGTCATGGCCATAAGCCTCATGAATCTCTTCTGTGCAGTGATGGGGAGCTGCCCATGTCCTCACTCCAACCTGCTTATCTCAGGTCCCATCAGGCAGGAAGTCTATACAGCGTCTTAAGGGAAGTGTATAAATTATCATCAGAGAGCACAGTGGTTAATGCATTAGTTAAATACTCGCTTCTTGGGACCAGGGGTGTGTGATGTCGGGGGACTTACTGATCATGGTTGTACCACCCGCTAAGGCAGCCTTCGTCCCTTGGAAGAAGTCATCCACTGTGGTCATCCCCTTGTAGGGCATCTGGAAGTGAGTGTGGACATCAATGCCTCCGGGGATCACCATCTTCCCATTGGCCTCGATGGTCTTCACTCCTCCAGGGACAATCAGGTTGTCTCCAATTTGCCTGGCAAGACAGTGACACAACTGGTCATTTGAAAGAGTGACTTTGCAAACAAAAATAGGATTATAAGGATTACAAAGTAGTCTTTGCAGGTGATTCACAAGCTTAGTATTCTAGAAACAAATAAATGTAGATATCCACAAAAAAACATTTTTACAGACACAAAAACAATCCAACATGAGGTTTGGTGGAACCATGTGTCCTGGTTTAATACTGTAACCCCAGCGGTTTGATAGTGTCTGGAATATAGGGTATGAAATAAATTATTTTTGAAAATATAAGTGTTTGTATTATCTCTTTCATTTTGTTCTTTATTTTAGTTAAGGGTGAGGAATAACATTTGGAAAAGCATTAAAAGAGTGTAAAACAATGAGCTGTTAGGAGACTGTAGGAAGTAATAAATTATTTAAAGAACAGGTATGTGAACTTAGCTATCGTCTAAATGGGTTCATGAGTGCTCCTAACAAAAGAGGAATCGGTTGTTTTGCACCTCAGTCTTCACTCCCAATTCCACCCTTCCCTGATAATTTATCTGTAAATCACATCTCAAGACAGATTCAAAAGCAGGAAGTCAAAGAAGCAGATACCCAGCCCCAGCTGCTTTTGTGGGGTCAGCATCTCAACAGAAGCTTCAAATGAAGGAAGATGATTATGACAATCTCCACCAGACACACCTTTGCCCAGGAAGCTTAAGAGCATCCCAGGGAGGAAGAGTGGGGGCCTCTGGTGGGAGGGAAGCCAGTGAATATGCCAAAGGCACACTACACAAGTAACAAACACAACTACTCTTGGCACAATGTCGCCTCATAGCCCATCCCATGTTGCTTGGTTTATATATGATTTCAACCTTTGACTTAAATGGCCAGCAAAACCTGTCCAATGTGGATTCTAGGTAGAACTATGATTCGTAAGCCCTACGTTGTCCTTAAACATGACCACCCTTGGGGATGGATACATGTGCCCCACTGCCAGTGGCATGAATGCCTCCCCTTTTGTTCATAGCCAGCCAACAAAGACACTCTGTTGGGGCAGGAAGAAGTCCGCACTAGCCTGCCAAAATCTTACTTCTGCAACTAAAGTGTTCCTGACATCTCTAAGAGTTCAACCTCACCACATCACCACTGGGTCATTCCAAAGCCACCACAATTCAAAACACACTGTGGAAAATATGCAGCCTCTGATCGTAACCCCATCCTAGTCCAGATACTGGCCAGCTGTGTTCCTGTTTTTCTCCCTCACTGATTTTCCTCTGAGCGAAACTGAGAACCAAGGGCGTGAAGAGTTGCCGGGCCTGTGTGTGTTTGTGCGTGTGTGCATTTCCACCATTTTGCCAACTGGTACAACACCAAGTCTGAAACAGAAATGCCTTCCCCGTTTTTCTCCACCGAACTCACCAAGGTCACACTAATCCTTGAAGGCTCAGCTTCCATTGCCCCTCCAAACTCAAGTGTCTACTGACAGCCAGGCCTAATAGTTACGAGTGTGAATCTGCTCTGGATGAGGGCTGTCAAGATGTACAATCTTGGTTCTGCCAGTTGTGAGCTTTATAACCTTGGCCAAGTTACTTGACCTCACGAGGTCTCAATTCCTTCATCTGTAAAATGTAATACGGGGCCGGACGAGTGGCACGTTGGTTAAGAGCTGATTAGGACGCCAGAGGACCCCAGTTCGGATCCCACATATGAGGGCCAGTGACATTGCCCTCTACAGCTAAGATGCTGAACAAAAGGACAGCAACTTGTCTGTTCCCCTTCCCCCAATTCTCCAATAAAAATCTTAAAAAAAAAAAAATGTAATACAAATGCCTTACCCATAGGGTTGTTGTGTAGATTAAATGTTAATAGGTGTCAGGCCCAAAGAACACTGTTAGGTACGAAAGAATTCAACAAATATCAGCTATTGTACTGCTCCCCACAGCCCTACTCCTATATAACCCTCTCCTTCTTCTAAATCTCATCTATTCTACTAATGCAATACTTGACAGTAACATAATCTGGTAATGTTAGATCTGCCCTTTGCATGTATACAGATTTCTCAGTTCCCCTGAGCGACGACAAGGTCCCTGGTGGAAGAGTACATGATGGTTTGGGTACAACTGGCATCTACCATTGGTGAAAGAGCATGTGTCCCGTGACTTAGACAACTGCCTTGCACTTAGCAGGCTCTCCACAAACAGTCAAAGGAAAACAACTATGTAACAACTGGAGGAAATTACAGACACCCACCGACTTATGATAGGGTTACATCCCAATAAACTCACCGTAAATCGTAAAATATGGTAAGTTGAAAACGCATTCAGTACACCTAACCTCCCAAACATCATAGCTTAGTCTAACCTACCTTAAAT
>NW_017731361.1:8952138-8982053 GCF_001890085.2 Hipposideros armiger
TATTCAACTCTAAGAGTAGATGCCCGAATCACTGTGTGAAGATGGATCCTGAACCTGTACATAAGGATCAACTGGGAAAAGCTCTGTGATCCATTAGAGATGCCTGCCATGAGCTCTGAAATGAGGAAGAAGCATTAGGTATTAAATTTTTTACCATCACTAAATCTCTTAATAAGGGAATTCACTACCTCCAAGACAGCTGACTATATACAATAATTTTTTTAGTAATAGAAAACTATAAAATCAATTATGGCTCATATTTTGACAAAGTTATTGTTTTATATTGGCTATTTCCATTTTCCTTAGTTCTAATATGAAAAATTAATTATGTGAATTAGCAAGGCAACTAAACACCAATGTCTTCATTCTTCCTTTGTTTGTTTATTTACTCATTTATTCATTCATTCAATGTATTTGACTAATATGTTGATCTTTAGGAAGTTATTTACTTTCTCTGTTCTCCTTTCTCCTCATCTGAGAAGAGGGTAATAATAGTCCTTACTTCACAGGATTGGTGGCAGGTTAGATAAGTCAGGTAAAACATGTAACACAGTGCCTAGCACATACTACATGGTCAGTAAAAGGTAGCTCTTATAAAAGTGCTACGTGCTCTATGTGCTAAGTACTGGGTTAAATGCTAGGGATATGGAGACGTCCAAGACATGGTCCTTGCTCTCGAAGGGGCCTAACAGTGTCAGGATCGCTCTGATTGACAAAAGCACAAGGTGTTTTGAAAGCTCATAGAAGGGTAAACTAGCCTAGATTTGGGGGCTGGTAAGGAAATGTCCACCCACAAAAAGATATAGCTAAGCCATGTTTTCAAAGATAAGTAAAAAGTCTCCTAGAACCGGAATCTTAAACTAGCCAATGAAGTTGAATAATATAAAAATAAAACTGAACACGGTCAAGGATGGCTAATAGGATGAGTTGCCTCTACCAGTTTTATGCCATATCTTATCGCTGCGGGGGTGTACCTTGCTTTATGTGATGAAAGGCTATATGTAGGTCAATATATTTTTTAAAGGTCACTGGACATAAAGGTGATCTGGCTGTGCAGCTTGCAGGCATCTAATAGCAAGCTCCTTTTTAAAGTAACGATCCATTCCTAAACTATCTCTTCTGAAATCTTGCCTGGAACATATGTCCTATCTGTGGCTCTGCCCATCTAAGTCCTACCTAATTCAAGGTTCAGTTTAAATGCCTTCTCCACTCCAAAAAAAACACCTTCCTCTGACTGTCCTGTCTGTGCACTTCTAAGTCACTTATCCTTATTTGAACCCCTTTGGTACACGTTACAAAAGGCCTTATATTTTGAAGGTGCTATAATTTGTGCACATTTCTCAGTATTCTTAATGATAGTGGTCACCTCGTCCACTTCTCCAAGATCCATAGAATGCCCATCAACTCAACTTGTACAAAGGAGCCCTCAGCACCATTGGGTTGATAATAAATTCAGACTTTTCACTTCATTCGTGTAATCCAAGTGTTCTAAAGGCTAGCTTCCGCTTTTAAAGGACCATGTGCATCCAGACGGAAGGGCTCAAATAAAAGACTCATTTTTAAGAAGATAAAAATAAAAGTTAAACACAGGGAATGAGCAGTCTGGGAAGCAGAAAGTAGCAAGCTTCTTGCTGAGCCTCTAATGAAGAGGTAAAGAAAAAAAAAAACGGAAAAGTGTTCTAGATACGTACTTTATTAAGCCATCTTCCATGTAAATATCAGCGTAAAAGGACTGATCATCGTTGACGATTCTGCCTCCCTTGATGAGAAGACGGTCACTCTAGAAAAAAAGGAACATGTGAGTCATTCTCACAGCTAAGATTTCAGAGAAGAGCAGGATGCCAAGGTTCTCCCAACTCATTGCTCTAGAGGTCAAGTAGGAACGCAGGCGTCTGTGTGCTCAGCACACTCAGTATTTGAACTGGGTGTATTTGTTGGGGATCCAGTCTTTCTCGTTTGCCTCGAATTCAAATTATCATGCAGTTTCACCTCTTGCTTCTGAAACTTATCATAGTCACTCAGGGGAGACACTCTTTTTAATTATCTTCTCTGCTTCAGTAAGCACTAAATATTTAAAGTGGGATAAAATATACCTCATTGCCTAGCACCCAGTCTGGTATTCTGTTGGCACTCATTAGCAATTCTCAAAACTAGAACTTAAGATCGGGCATACCATGAAACAACCTTTAAACGTGTTTATAATGACATGGGGGGTATGTTATATTTAAAATTCAGGATACTTATGCGTGTATGCATGCATGCACACAAAGTTGTAGAATGTATAAGAAAAGCACTCAGTGGAAAAATAAGACTAAATAGCTATACTATTGAACTCGAGGTGGGAAAATTATGCTGGAGTCATATTTGCTTCATTATACTCAGTATTTTTCACATTTTCTGAAATGTATTTCTTTCTTGCTTTTGTTATTTCAAATTTGTGTTTTCTTATGAGAAAAGCCTCTTTAAAATTATAACTTAGATGATGTTTGGATAAGTGATCCAACTGGAAACAATGCACATAAACTCCAAGGCTATTAACAAAATAAGAACATGTTTATGTATAAGTTAGGAAAGAGATGTCAGCTTTAGAGATTACAGATTTCATTAAATGAATGAAGCTTAGACTGCAGCATGTGGGATGATGAAGCGATGTTAGGTTCATTGGGGAGAAGAAAATTTCTAAGAGCCTGGCTGAGTGGAACTAGAGCATGAAAAAAAGAATGGTTGGTTGGATTTTGTTAAAAATTCAACTTATGGACTTCAACTCCCTTCCTCCCTTCCTTTCCTCTCCCCTCCCTCCATTATTCATCCATCCACTCAATCAGCAAATAATCATTTAATATTTATTATTAAATAGGTGGGGAGGGGGCAGTTGTGAATTAATCACACCAGGCGATAGCTTTTATGGAACTTAAAGGGGAAGTCTGGCAATAAAGAAAAAAATATGTGAACAAAACAGATGAAATGTAAAATTATATTAGGTGTCACAAAATAGAAGGGGCGGGACTTGTCTAACTAGAGGCTGGAAACGGCGGAATAGCACGTGCAGAAGCCCTGAGGTAGGCAGACGTTTTGTTTCTTTGAAAACCTGAAGAACATCATTGTGGAGGGAGCTTAGGGATCAAGGAGAGAAGCGGCATGAGATGAAGTGGGTGAAGGAGCCTGGATTTCAAAAAGGACATAGGTTTTATGGGGAAGGCAGGCCCACAAACAAGCTGACTTCTGGCTTCAGAAATAACAGTGAACAGGGCTCCAAAACGAGAAATGAAACCAGGGCTCCTTGAGGGATGTTGCAAATTACCACTTCATTTGTCCTACATCCAAGGTATTGCGTGAGAATGAGAAATTTCATCAGGCCATACTGTCAGGGGAGAGGATTTTTAAAAATTACAGATCACTGAGGCACTTAGGGAAAAAAGAAAAACCCTTGCATGTGGCAAGGAAGGTGCGCTAATGAGGCCAAATCCAAACTCCGACCACACGTGGTTTACAAGCCCCTGGTGATCGGGCCTCTGTCCTTATGTCCACCCTCGTTTCTGTCATGTATTGGCTCCATCATTATATTTTATACAGTGGCAAAACTAAGACACGTGTAGTTCTTGTCACCTGTCAGGCTCTCTGGCCTTTGCAAAGATGTTCTCTCTGCCTTCTCACGTTTCCAACCATTCTCTCCTTTATTCAGCCCCCAAAGGGTTTCACTCGTAGGATACATTACCTGACTTTCCAGCAAATTCCACCAGCACCCAGTGCAGTCAAGTTCAAACAATTATATTGTTCTACAGCAGCTGGTTTATTGTTCAATTGTGAAACTATGTCAAGTAGCCAGAAAATTGAACTTCTGAGAAAATGTTTTTTTAAAATTGAAGTTGCTATAATCTACTGTGTTAACAGTAATTGAAAAATTACATGAGGCAATCCTAGGACTGTGCTTTCTAAACTTGGGTGCACGTTAGAAAAATACGGATTCCCATGCCCGGCTCTGGCCACCGAATCTGTATTTTATAAGCTCCACACATTGCTCTTATGCAGTTATCAGCCAGCCCAGGACCAGGTCACAGAGCAGTAGCGGGAACCACTACCCCAAGCACAGTTCTGCTCGTCTATGAGGGCGACAGAGGCATCTCCAGCAGGGGCTCCATATTCATAATAATCTTGGTAACTGTAAGAGCTCCCTCTCATAGCTCAGTGCTCTTCTGAAATTCTTGATCGTTCTATTGTAGCAAAGAGCTGAAGCAAGCTGGTTTTTGGAAAGGAGCCAGTTAATGCCTGAACTGAGACCAGCTGTGAAATATGACCACCCTCCTCCCGGGGACATCCAGCCCTGAGCCATGATTATCACTTCCTTCAACAACTATTAAATGTCAGCACAGGAGCAAAAGCTATCTCAGGCCCAATGTCCATCAGGGGGATTAGTGAGAGCTGATGTGAGTGGAAGTGACACCATTGAGATGGAGTCATTGGAACCTCTTCAAATGATAATTAAATAAACCTTCTCTGGCTCGATAATCGGGGACCTGAACAGACACAACACAAATATGAATTCTAGGCCTAGTAGGTTTCAGAGGCGGGAGTAACAAGACCTCTTCTCCGTGGGCTATAGTGTTAATATTATTATTTGTTTTCACCATGCAGAGCAGAGCTATCAAAACCTCAACTCACAGAGCTCAAAGAGATACTGCCCCTGGGGCCCTCAGCGTATCCCCCTAAAGTGGTTCATCAAACTGCTTTATTAATTTTCATTCTTTCCATGCATGCGGGTTGGAATCCACTGCAAAGGGCAGCCCAGGCAAACTGTCCTCAGACACAGAAGGGCCTGAAAAGCAAGCCTTGGGCTTGGCATTGAAGGATGACATACAACTGACCGCTCCCAAGCCACGTAAAACTAAACCTCACTGGTCACAGAACAGACTTGCCTGTAAATTCATGGACCGGCTTTATAGAGCAGTAACACATGAGAGGGACAAAAACCAACAAGATGAACAAATCTGACATCTACGATTAAAAGGCATCCTCGATGCTGTTAGAAAGGACTGGCCAATGTGGGTTTGTGGGCTCTTTACTTTCTGTTCCCGGCAGCTAACATGGTCAAGCACCCATGAGCTGATGCCCAAGGAGGTAAAATGGTCTAGTTTTGGAGTCTTCCAGTGTTTCTCATATAATTATATATATATATATATATATATATATATATATATATATATGGAATGATGGTATTTCTAGAGCACATTGGAATACTCTGGTGGGTATTTTGGAACCCAGAGTGTCACTATTCAGAGCCTGAAGCAACCAGCCAAGAACTCTTGGCTACCTTAGACCCTGCAGCCACCAAGGGCGAGTGTGCCAAGGTCTTGCAGCCCATTCGAGTGCCAAGTATACCAGCAGGAGAGCTTGAGTCCCACTGGTTTCTCCCACTACTGGGAGAATCAGGCAGACCACTCACCTAGGTGTGTGATCTTGAGTTAGGACTTAACCTCTCAGAACCTTATTTTTTTTATTAGCTCAGAACGGACACTAATACCTAGCTCAGCACACAGGGCGGCTGCCAGGAATAAATAAGTGGAAGAATGTGTGTGTGTGTGTACACACAGGTGTAAAATATCTAGCACACCGTAAACACCTCTAAACATTAGTTATATTTATTCCACTCATATTATTTATAGTGCCTTAAATTCTTTTTAAAAGCCTTAAGAGTACGTTGAAGTGGGGTGACTGCTCCCATTTTCCAAATGGGGAGACATACACCGAGAAGACGAGTGACTTTCTCCGAGTGACAGTCCATTAGTTCTCACTGGAAGCAAATCCAGGCCTCCTACCTCATGGCACTGCGATGATTTCCACCTGAAATCACGGTACCAATTGTCCTTAAATCTGATGACAAGTGGCTCTCTCTGACAAGACTCTCTTCTCTATTTGATACTAAACCTGACTGTTCCAGGGCTGAAACTGCTGACTGGTTCTCTGTGGTCGTAACTTTAGGAATCCTATACCTTTTCTGTCACTACTTATCAACTCAGTGCATTAAACCTGCCCCTTATGGCCTGAATGCGTTAATGCAGTTTATATATAAAGGGACCTAGTTTGTAATCCAGGGGAGCACAGGCCCTTGCGGTCTGATAAAGTGATACAGTCCGATCTTTTTTCCTTCACTAGGATGTAATAATGATTAAGAAAAGCAACTATAAGAAATTAGGAGTTTGTGAGAAAAGGGGGGAGGGAGGGAGGGAGGGAGAGAGAGAGAGAGAGAGAACACAACACAAAGGAGGGGAGAATGGAGGGAGAGAGGGAAGGGAAGGGAAGGCAGGAGGAAATAAACTCCACTAGGGATGATGTTAAGAATGGCTGTGATTCAAACTAGAATAGAGACTGAAAGGACAGAATCTTGAACTCGAGCCTACTGGAGATGTTGGTTCCCAGTTCAGTTTTCCTCATCTAGTCTTCAACTTAAAGAACTTAAATGACCACCTCTGTCTATCTGAGGTAATGAGAACATGCCTCCCAAAGAACCCAGAACCCTCCGGGGGTTTCTTCCCAGTCAATAAAGCCAGCCTGAGAATGGTACTTAAGGCACATCTGCTCTATACTCTGCAGACAGCCCAGCAGCTCAGAAACAAAAAACAAAAGAAAACAAACCCCCTAATCCTAGGAAGAGAAAAAGAAGATATAAGATGGAGAGTGAGTCTTCCAAAATCAAATATTTTGTTACCTGTGTTCAAACCACAGAGCACAGACCCTGCCCCTCAGTGGGGATTCCAGATCCTTTTAAATTACAGATGAAGGTACCAGGTGGTTATTTCAAACAAATTCCCATCTAGGTAATTAGATTTGACTCCCCCCAAAACACTTCCACTCTTAAAAATACATCAGGATGGATAAACGACATGGATGAAATCATGTTTTCCTTCCCCAAAGCAGTATCATTTAAAGAAGAGAGGGAAAAGGCTTTCTAAGATACTCTGGTTGACTCAACATTCAGGTATTTAGGGAAAGGAACTAAACAGCCTCTAAGGGGATCAGAGTTCTCATCCTGGCTCTGCTGTACAATATGCATCTTGGTTGAGACACACAGACACGAGCTTGAATTCTAGCACTAACAATACTTGTGTTTGGACAAGTGACTTCACCGCTCTGGGCTTCAGTTACCTCATCTGTGAAATGGGGACAAGGATACGTTTCTCTTAGGGTGCTGATTAGGATTATGGGGAATGCTATATGGGAAGGGCTGAACTCTGCTTGGCACTTCATAAATGCTTCATACATGTGAACGACCACCATTATTATTATTCCTTACAGTTAACAACTGGCCACTGTACACTCCCCTCTCACAAATACTCAAGAAGAACTGAACTAACACTTTGTTAATCAGACTATAACAGACCTTGCCATTAAGGGAATTCCAGGGACACCCGTCCCCAGCCAACCCTCAGCAACTGTTCTCAGCTACAGCCACCAGCAGCCAAGGTCAGCCAAGACTTCTTTTAAACCCGTCCCCCCAAGGGCAAGTTCCCATGGCCTCTCCAGGTCATTCTTCCTCTGAAAATAAGCTTCCATGAGGAGATAACAATCTACTTTGCTCTCTTCCAGCAGGAAGGCATGAAGAGTGGGCGGTGGTCTTAATAAACCTGCCCCCAAACCCACTCTCCCTGCCCAATGCATGGATCTGTGTCGAGGACCCTTGATGACAAACACGCCATTGAGACAGAAGAAAAGAGAGAGGCCCAGCAGAAAATACACATCTTGAAGAACAGTGCAGTTTCTTGGCTCTGAGTCTTTACTGAAACTGGGTATAGTTTGACAGGGTTGGCTATTCCAAACCTCTGAGCTATTACAGCTGAATCTCAGACACTTTTTCTTCTTTTGTCTCATCATCCAACCATACGTACAGCCATCCAAGTGCGCTGGATGGAGGCAAACCTGGGGCACTCCCTTCAAAACCCAACCCACTAAGCAGAATTCCTAACCAACAAGAAGCACTGTTTTCACTTTATCATGTTTGGTTTGGCCCTGTGAGGACACAACGCAAGGCCGGAAAAGTAGCAAGACCGAGGAGGCAGTGGGGGGGTGGGGGGCACAGTCTTAACCAGAACAGGATGGCAGCTCAGGCTGCTCAACTGGAACTTCAAAGTCACCTATGTGCATTCGTCCCTCCCCGGGGCCTTCACTGATAACCATTTTAAACATGTCATTATCAAAGGGCCAGACAAGTTATACAGCCTGCCCTGGGTCAGAGTGCAGAGGGGGAATGGACTGTGGATGGCTCCTTAATCCCGGCCCCCTGATAACAGTCCCTAATTCCTCAACAGGGTTCCAGACACAGATAAGCACAAGTGGATAACCAGGCCAGGAACAAGAAGATGGCAAGGGGAGGGGCGAGCCAGCGCTGCCCAGGAGAAGCCACAAAGTCATTCCAGTCTCAAGCAGGAAGGTCAGCCGAGCCTGAAGCCCAAATCTGTTGCTTAGGCAGGCTTTCACAGTATCTGGCATATCCTGGTACAAACCACGCCATTATTTACTTAGCATTAGCCTTAAGTAAGTGTATTTTATTTTATTTTATTTATTTTTTTTTTAAAGATTTTTTTATTGGGGAATTGGGGGGATGGGAACAGTGCTGGGGAATTGGGGAAAGGGGAACAGACAAGTTGCTGTCGTTTTGTTCTTCAATCTAGTTGTGGAGGATGTTGCTTCACTGGCCCAAGTTGGCACCATCATTGCGCTCTTCTCTGGCGAGGCAGATCAGTCGCCGGCTTCTGGACGGCCGCTCACTGCGGCTGCTGGCCGCTCACGCTGGCTGCTGGCCACACACGGTAGCCCATGGCAATCCACTGCCACAGGGACTGCAGCCCACGCCGTCGCCGGCGACTCATGGCAGCCCAGCTCCGGGTTGAGCTGTTGTTCAGCATCTTAGCTGTGGAGGGCAGTGTCACTGGTCCTCATATGTGGGATCCGAACCGGGGCCCTCTGGCATCCCAAGCAAGTTCTTAACCATCGCGCCACTCGGCCGGCCCAGTAAGTGTATTTTAAAGGGGAACGCTGTCTGACTGCCGTAAATTCTAAGCCAGTATCACTTACCAAAAAACAGACAGGACACCTAGGAATAAACACAATAAAAACATTCCTAAATGTTGGCTATGTTCTGCTGCCTTCAAAAGGGTTCCAAAGGATGAGCTCAGATCTGCTACCTTTGTTAGAAGAGGAAGGTTACCAAGGGTCAGGGAGGTGTTTAAAGATGAACTAGCCCTGCACTGAGTGAGACTCTCCTTGATCTACTCAGGAGGTTTGCAGTGGAATCAGAAACGACAACATTTCCCACTATGATTCAATGTTTTGTAATGCCCTCTTCCACAATCACCTAAAATGGTCTAATGGAACAGCAGAAATACTGGCCCTGCTCTTGAAACATGGACCAACGTGGACCAATATGGGCCAACCTGAGTTGACACGGGCGTGTCAGAAGCAAAAGCACGGCCCAAAGCAGAGTCACAGGGACCTGCCAGGTACTGGGTAGCACAGCAGAGAGAGGAGATCACTGGGGCTCATGAAGGATCACTGCATAGGGAGGTTGAGGGGATGTGGAAAAGAGACAGGGTGGGGAGAACATGTGCGGGGACAAACATGGCTTATCAGAAAGCAGGATGTACCAGATGTGGGTAGAAGAAGAAATGTGGCCCGTTTTTAGCTGGACTTTTGGGAGGAAAAACGGCAAGGTCGCTGCCTGGGTGGGAAACCAGCCCTAAGAGCAGTTTGCAGAGCCATTCAGAACTGAGGGGGCCACCGGAAGTTTGGGAGCTAGAGCTGCATTTGCACCTCTGTCACTAACTTATTGTGTGATTTTAGGCAGGTGACTTGACTGTCTCTGGGCCTCAGTTTCTGCTGCTGAGTGAAGGTGGGTAGCTCTCTAAAACAAGACCCATTTATATATCTCTAAAGTGCAGATCATAACGTCAACCTCACGGGCTCACTGTGATGTCATGTGATGTCATGATACAGGGTCACACACTTAGCAAAGGCTCCCTGAGAGGTAAGCGTTACACATATTACTACTACGAACAATAACGCTATTGTGCTACCACCTCTGTTTCACTGTTCTTCTTACATTGATGTATAATTAAAGACAAGTCTAAATTGCAGTGCAAACATTAGGTAGCTATCACTATTATAAATATACTGCCTGAGAAACATGTGGCTCAGGACCAGAATGCAAAGTAGAACATAGGCTAAAAGAAAAATCAGTGCTTTCAAGAACTAATCCATGACCCCCTTTGGTCTGGATTTATACGATAGTTTTGTGTTTTATTACTTGTTTGTTTGTTTTGCCATGTTCCTTTTTAGGTTTCAAATACGCGTGCAATGGGTGAAAACTCTCTGTATGTCTGCGGACTAGAAAACTGGACTCCAGCCTTGTTCCCACTGGATCCTGTGTCCCACTAGAGCCTGTGCAACAGTGAAATGTCTGCTTAATCAGGAAGAAGCCTGAAATTGCAATGCAGGCCTTCACTCTAGTGTGAATTCTAATTCATTCCTGAAACATACACTGGTGTGACTACTGGTTGTGAAGTTGTCCATTAGGTGTACAGGGAAGCAAAGATGAAACAGTAGAAAAATAAAGCCATGAACACAAATCATGATGTGAAATAAAAAGAGGAAGTGGTAAACTATAGAGACAGTGAAATGATCAGCGGTGGCCAGTGGTTCCGGGAGGTGGGGATGGGCGTGGGAAGGGTGACTAGGTGGAACAGGTAGAGCACTGCGGATATTCAGGACAGTCCAAACTTTTCTGTCAGATACGAATGGTGGATAAACGACAGTATGCATTTGTCAAAAACCCATAGAACCGTACAACAAAAAAAGTGAACCTTAATATAAAACTATGGACTGTTGTTAATAACATATTCACATCGGCTCATCGGTTGTAACCACACCAATGCACTATGCTAATAACAGGGGAGACTCTGGGGTGGGGAGAGTGAGAGGGGGTACATGGGGGCTCCCTGTACTTTCTACTCAATTTTTCTATAAAGCTAAAACTGCTCTCAAAAGCAAAGTCTATTAATTAAGAGAGCAAGAAAGAGAAGAGAGAAAGAAGGGGTGGGGTGAAAAGAGGAAAGAGAAAGAGAGAAAGAGAGAAAGAGAGAGAGAGAGAGAGAGAGAGAGAGAGAGAGAGAGAGAGAGAGAGAGAGAGAGAGAGAGAGAGACCAAAAAGAAAAAAAATCCTGTCAGGTAGAAATCAAAGAAAGGTCCACAGAGGCCTTGCTGAGATGGGTCTTGGGGAAACGGCCGATCTGGACGTGCAGGTATGGTCCAAGGCAATTCTGATTAGGGTTGGGGAGCAACAATTCCTAACTAGCATTTACTGAAAATAACTTATGTGCCAGGAACTCTTAGTCGCTTTAGGTATATTTTGCTCAATTAACCCTCAATCAAACACTGTGGATTATATGTTATGATTATTATCCCCATTGACTTGATGAAGATATGGTAGCTTAGGGAAGTCCGCTCATGGTCTAGCATCATAAAACCAGTCATTGGGAGAACTAATTGGACCAATGCAAGAAATGCGTGTCAGGGGAAATGACGGAGTTGTGCAGGGTCCCTGGTGCTTAGGATCCTGGAATGGGGGGGGGAGGGGGGAGAATGATGCAAGATATGGCTGGCTAGGGAGTCTGACCCTTATTCTGAATCCTGGGGAGCTGTGGAAGGATTTTGAGAAACGAGTGAATACAACCTGGGAATCAAAACAAAACAAAACAAAAAGACTAAGCTGACAGCATGGCCATGCTCCAGAATAAGGAAGGAACTAGTTAGAAAGTAAGAGCAAGTGGCAGAAAAGAAGAAAAAGAAAACACCTTTATCACTCAGGTTGCCAGGAAACCCATGGAAAACCCAAACTGGATTATTAAAGAGGGTTTAACCAAAGCATTATTTAACAAAGCATGGACCGGGTTTAGGGAAAGAAACGGAAGTGCCGGATCCAGGGACCAGCAGCAGGGAGCCTTTTCCATGCCCAGGCCTGAAGGCAGCACGGGCAGGATGCAGTGAGGGGAAGAGAAGAGGGCCACTGGAAGGAGAAGGCCGGCTGACAGGAGCCGTGGCCTTCAGCAGAGGCATGCAGCCACTCCACAGTCACCCTGCAGGAAGGAACCAGGGAAAACACCCTAACTTCATCGTTCCTCTGCCCTCCAATCTCCTAGTGCGGCCACAGGGACTGAACCCACGCAGGCGCCCGAGGGCAGAGGAGATACGGATGCCGACCAGATGCGTCCAGGGCACGGATCAGGGCAGAGACAGACAGAGAGGGTATCTGGAGAAGCAAGCAGAAGATATCCAGCCCCATCCCTGAATATCCAACGGTGAAACGTGATTTCACACGCTGCAATACAGCCACGCTACGGATTACCATGCAGCTATATTTTAAACAGGTTAAATCTGCATGTTGAACTGAATATCCAAAATAAGTGCAAAGTACGATTCTATTCGTGCAAACGCAACCAAAAAAATACTCTCTATAAATATGTTTGTAATTACGTTCTTGTATGAGCAAGAGAAAGGTCTGGGACAACAGCCACCAAATTATTAGCACTGGGTATGGTAAGCGGAAGGGGTGCAGAGGGAGGAGGCATGAGGAACTCCATTTTTTCCCCCCTCTTTCTCCCCTTTTCCTTTATTTACATCATTTGACCAGTTGCACAATGCACATGACAGTTTATAACTTTTACATGGGATTTAATAAAGAAAATTATAAAAAGGAAAAATAAGGGGACTGCTGTGGTCTCGTGTGACAGCAAGAATGTGGCCTACTGCAGAGCAAAGCTGGACTCAACTCAGCAACTGAAGGGGAAAGCGATGTGTCAACATCCACTGAAGTTCCAAGGTATGATGGCAGGATGGACCCCATAAGAAAAATGGAGCCTACAAAGGAGAGTGACGAAGTTGAGGGCACAAGAATGAATAATAATTTGGGGGTGCTGGTCAACCAAACAGCCATGCAGCAGATAGCTAGAAATGGGGGCCCGCAATTTAGAGGCATGGTCAGGTGTTAATGGATGGGCTTGAGTTAATGTCACACTGAAAATGGCTAGACCAACTGAAAGGCAACAAAGGAGAGCAGAAAGGCCCCTGGAATGGGAGTCAAGAGCCCTGGTTCATCATAACTCTGTGACCTTGAGCAAGGCGCTTTGCCTCTGTGGGCTGATGGCCAATGAATGGCACCCGCTTCCCTCTTTGAGACGCGGTTCTTGTCTTTGATCTTTTCTGACTGGCAGCTGGCTTTGACTGGGCCTTTAGAATGACAGGGAAGCCTAGTGAATTCCCACCCTAGTGCTTCTCAGAAACAAGAAACTCTTTCACTAAACCTGAAAGCCAGCCAAAATGCAATTCCCGGAGGGGGAATGCAGGCTCCGGGCTTGGAATGTGTGAGCGGCACCTTCAAATGACAGGCAATTACTCCCCATCTATTTGCGGAGGCCACAGGGATTCTTCTCCATGTCTGACCTTATACTTTTAAAATTGGTGGGGGCTGCCTGGGGATTGTGGTTATAAGCACACAAACCACTGGCTTATGCAACTTCCTAAAACTGTCCCGTGGTGGATGCATTTAAGAGAACGCACAGCTGCGACGTTCCAGCTCACGTGACGCTGCCCGTGGAACGGGCCCTTGGAGAGACAGCGTGGGAGGAAGGGGCTGTTTCAGAGACCAGAGATGTTCTCCAGTTTGCTCGGCCTTGGCGCCCAGACATCAGAGACTGGGTCTGTCCAGCCTCATCACTCACTTTGCAGCTAAAAACCCCAAGTGGTGAATCAGTGCCAGAGCAGCCTGATAAAATGGTGGAAAAGAGAGGGCTTGGGAGCCACAGTCCAGGCTATAAAATGAGGTAAATTATATCTGTCTCCAAAGGACTGAGGTGAGGATTAAACCCAGATTCTGGTGCATAGTAGGTGCTCAATAAACAAATATATCTTTAAAAGCTGGACCCAAATCTTCTCAGGTCAATGCCTCTCACCTGGATGCCTACCCACTTTCTCTTCCATCCCCCCCAAAAAGCTTGGCTTTTTATCTCTTCCTCCAAGAGCCCGAACACACTTCCTAAGATGGACTATGAGGCGCAGAGGGGATGGAGGACATCACTCTCTTTTCGGGCTCTTTTTTGACATAAGAAGCAGACAATGGGGATGACAGATTCTCTTGGTCAGCGCCTTCTATCTGCCCAGAAACCTGTATCCCCACAGCTCTGCTTTCCTTGGCTAGAGAGGTGGTTACTGAAGCAGTGGCCATTTTCAACTCATGGGCCCCAAACTTCTACGAGTTATAGTGACAGAGAAAACTGCAGGTGCTATTAGAACAAGGACTTCAAGAGGTCAGGCTGACTTTGAAGAAAATGAACCCTTGAAATACATACAACTGAGGCTCCACCAAAAAATTATTAGAAATCAAAACTGAGACTAATGGGCAGTTAATCCTATAACAGAATGTTTCCTTATCTTCAACAAGGAGCTAAGACTTTATTCAATAGGCACCTCCCGGAATGTATTCAAGACTGCTTTATTTTTTTTTAAGATTTTTATTAAAAATATAGCTAGCATACAATATTATATTAATTACACCATAGTTATTCAACATTTATATATTAAATAAAGAAGTGATCACCATGATAAGTCCAGCAACCATCTGACACCGTACCGTGCTATCACAATATCACTGACTATATTCCCCACGCTGTACATTACATCCCCATGACTTATTTGTTTTATTCCTGGAAATCTGGACCTCTTATTCCCCTTCACCTTTCCCCTCCTTTTGAAAATTTTCAATTATAGTTGACATTCAATATTATTTTTATATTAATTTCAGGTGTACAGCATAGTGGTTAGACATTTATATAATTTATGAAGTGATCCCCCTGACGAGTCTAGTACCCACCTGGCACTGTACATAGTTATTACCATATTATTAATTATATTCCCTATGCTGTACTTTACATTCCCATGACTATTTTGTAACTACCAGTGTGTACTTCTTAATCCCTTTACCTTTTCCACACTGCCCCCCAACTTCCCTCCCATCTATCACCCCGATAAATCTAGTACCCATCTGACACCATACATGGTAATTACAGTATTATTGACTATATTCCCTGTGCTATACCCTACATCCCCATGACTACTGTGTAACAACCAATTTGTACTTCTTAATCCCTTCCCCTTTTTCACCCATCCCTCCTACCCTTCTCCCATCTGGCAACCCTCAAAATGTTCTCTGTATTTCTGAGTCTGTTTCTGTTTTATTTGTTCTTCAGATTCCACATATAAGCGAAATCACATTGCATCTGTCTTTCTCTGTCAAGACTGATTTGCAGACATCACACTGACGCTACAGGAATACTTGCCCTGAGCCTGCGGGCCTGTAGGCTTCATACCTACCTGCAAAGCCATGAACTTGCACTCTTCCGATGATCACTACTTAACATTCTGTGATTCTAACACCAGCGAGTAATCTCCTTTTGGAATAGTTCCGGAACAGTCTATTGTTTTTCTGTCTCTGCTCAGAAATAGTCAAAAAGTACCATGACTACTGAAGTTGACAGCTGCAGTTGTCTTATGCATACCAAAGCAAGACGTGCATTGTGACATGCATGAAATTATGTCTAAAAAAACAATCAACAAGTTACAACCTCTGCAAGTCCCTTCAGTCATCTCAGACACAGCGGGTTTTCATCTGTGTGTTATCACCTTTGTCCCTCTTATCCCAACTTTTCATCTCTCATTCACCATTCCATTCATTCAAGGTTAGACTGAGTTAGGCCTTGGTGATACAGCAGAGAACACGGACGTGGTCCCTATCACCAGGGAGCAGACAGTCTCAGGGCCTTCTGATAACACTGTTTTCCTGATACCGTTTAACCCAAGGAAAGCGCATTAGTTTACAGTAAAGGAGCAGTGTGCCCTTTCATTCATTTATTTATCTATCCATTCTTTCCTTCATAATGCATTTTGTAAACGCCTCCTGTTCACAGTACTAGAGATACAACAGGGAAGAAAATCAATCCCCTGCCATTGTACTGCATGGTTAAAAAGGCAAAGAACAAGTAGGCAGCTAAAGGGGTGCAATTTCAACAGGGACAAATGAAATCTAGAAAGAGGGTAAGGGGATCGTGGGGGCTTGGCGGAGTTGGGACTGCTTCTGATGTTGTCAAAGGAGGCCTGTCTGAGAAGCTATCAGCTGAACAGAGGTCTGATGACCCGAGGGGGCAAGACAAGTAACAGCTGCTCCTACTAAAGACTGCTCCCCACCCCGAGGGAGCTGCCAGTACAGAAGCTCTGAGCTGGAGATGGACATGGCAGGTCCAAGGGACAGCGAGAGGGGAGGACGGCTGATGCCAAGTCCCTGAGGGGCAGAGGCAGACCTGGAGTCCAGAGAGATGGACAGTCAGGACCAGGCCACGGGGAACTTTGAGAGCCATTCCAAGCGCAACACATGTTTGAGCAGAGGTGTGACTTGACATGATTTACATTTTTAAAGGATCACCCTGCTTGTACGTGAACAATGAGCTCATGGGTAGGCAAAGTGGAAACACAAAGACCAGTTAGGGGGTTCTTGCAATAAGAAGACAGAGGCTCGCGCTAGGGTGATGGTGGCAGTGATGAAAAATGGTGAGAAGTGGTTGGGGTTAAAATTCTATTCTAAAGGTGGAGGCAACAAACTTGCATTGCTAGTATCTGGCTGACTTAGCTGGGACTTAACCCCAGAATCCACTGGAAAAAAGCCCACTCAACTCTTAACTTGACTGTGTCTTCTTATTAATAAACACCAAGTAAGTTTAAACCTGCACGTTTAAGCACTGATAGACCACACAGCCTTCCACAGGGAGCACATAGCTGCAAGAGAGCCACCGACATTCAATATTTAAAGCACCTCATCTCTCTCACACCTTAACAGCAGCTCAAGTTAATTTGATATTTTTTGTTGGTGATTGCATATTTATCAGGTCTTATTGTTGAAAATCCTTCTAAAATATGTCACTGTAAAACTCTGACAGTTTCCACATCCATTCAGTTAAAGATATATGGATCTGGGGCTGGCCGAGTGGCGCGATGGTTAAGAACTCGCTTGGGATGCCAGAGGGCCCCGGTTCGGATCCCACATATGAGGGCCAGTGACACTGCCCTCTACAGCTAAGATGCTGAACAACAGCTCAACCTGGAGCTGGGCTGCCATGAGTCGCCGGCGAAGGTGTATGCTGCAGCCCCTGTGACAGTGGGTTGCCATGGGCTACCGTGTGTGGCCAGCAGCCAGCGTGAGCGGCCAGCAGCCAGCGTGAGCGGCCAGCAGCCGCAGTGAGCGGCCGTCCAGAAGCCGGCGACTGATCTGCCTCGCCTGGGAAGAGCGCAATGATGGTGCCAACTTGGGCCAGTGAAGCAACATCCTCCACAACTAGACTGAAGAACAAAACGACAGCAACTTGTCTGTTCCCCTTCCCCCAATTCCCCAGCGCTGTTCCCATCCCCCAATTCCCCAATAAAAAAAAAAAAAAAAGAAAAGAAAAATGGACCTGGATTCCTGCTTTAGACAATGTGACCCGGTGTGGGTAATAGACTCCCCTGTGATGGGTTACATTTCTTCAGGGCCTGGGGTCGACCACTATGAACATTAATTCCCCATTATTTGTATCTGTCCATTTCAACGTGCAAAGGTGTAAGACATAGGGAAGAGATTGTAGTGAAACTCAAATTCCTTGAATATCTTTTTAAATTTCCCTGATCTGTTTTTATTTTAAAATCAGGGAACAAATATTTCCTGTCCAATCGATTAAGTGGATTCCAGGTCACTGAGAGCTTGGAGTACATTTTTTTTTTTTCTCCTCACAGACCTTTAAACAATTTGATGACAATGGCTACCAAACAGCTTGGATTAACTTCCTCATTGGGAAGTAGCACAGGGTACTAGGTAGGAGTTTTAAGGTCAGATAAGGAGTAAATTTGGTAAAGTAAATTTGGTGCTAGCTTTCCCACTTAGTTAACAACTATGTAACTTTACATACATGAACTTTCTGAACCTCAGTTTCTGCATCTGTAAAGTGGGGCTAATACTACCTCTAATCTAGGCATGTTATAAGGATGGAATGAGATGCCACATATAAAACCATGACTGAAAATCATCTTGCATGGGCTCTGGCATGGCATAATTTCTTATAAATATTAATTATATAAATGGGTTTCCCTTTTCTGGTCATTGAAAACTTCCCAAGTTTGAAGTTTTGAGTTTTTAAAGGTCTTTGTTCATAACTTCCACCCTGTATTAGTTTGCTCAGGCCGCCATAACAAAGTATCCCAGACTGGGCATCTTGAACAGCAGAAATTGATTTTCTCACAATTCTGGAGGCTAGAAGACCAAGATCAAGATGTCGGCAGGGTTGGATTCTTCTGAGGCCTCTCTCCTTAGCATGTAAATGGCCCTCTTCTCCCTGTGTCTTCACATGGTCTTGCTCTGTATGTGTTTGCGTCCTAATCTCTTCTTATAAGAACCAATCATATTGGACCGGGGCCCACCCTAATGACCTAATTTAACTTAATTACCATTTTAAAGACCCCCATCTCCAAATATGGTCACATTCTGAGATACTGGGGGTTAGGACTTCAACACATGACTTTTTTTTTTTTTTTTAGCTGAGCCATCCTGCTACCTGTTGGCAGCTCAACGGCTGCTCAGCTCGGGCTGGACTCGAACTGCTGTTGCTCAGAGCTCAAGCTCTTGAGCGAGCTCTTAACCAACTGAGCCACTCGGCCGGCCCTGAGGGGACAAAATTCAGCCCACAATACCCCCTTTCATCCCTTCCTCAAACAAAAGTGTGAGAAGAGCCCTGAACCAGAGCAAGAGAAATGAGTCCTAAGCCTCATTTAAAAAAAAACAAAAACGTTTGCTGTGTGACCTTTGGCAAATTATTTTCCCTTTTTGGCCCACATTTTCTTAATCATTAAAATGAGGGAGTCTGAATAACGGGTTATCTTATTTCTCTTTCTGCCCTTAACCAAGCAAAGCTAAGCTCTTCCCATAATTTCTCACAGCAAAAAGGGTCAGAGTTAGAACACACAATGAAGTAACTGAAATAAAACAAAAAACAAAAACATACCTTCTTTGTGGAATCGGCCCAAGATGAAGTCTCTAGAAGCAGACTTCAATTGCTTGCAAACCTTCTAAGTTGTTTAAAGCCCTTTCTCTCTGTAAGGCCATAATTTAAACCAATTTAGTTGGATAAGCCAGAACCCACACTCTAAATTTATCAATATCCCCCCCCCCGCCCCCCGAACAAACTAATCCCATCAAGATTTGGGGCACAGATTGGCTTTGAGGGAAAGAGTGTATGATTTCAAACAAAGGTCTCCTTGAAAGAATTAAGGAAGAAACGTTTTGAAAACAAACACACATGTACACAGAATATATCAAATTAAAACCAGCTTCCAAGCTTATGGGTTAAGCGATTAAGGAAAGTGGAAAAAAGCACTGGGCATGTTTCCTCTCCAGCTGCGTAGCTTCAGGTCCTAAGACACTGTGTACCTCTACCAATGTCAACAGCTTCAACAAGATAGGGAGGCTAGCACAAACCGTGGTGAGAAACCAAATGTGCTCCTTCAAGAGGGAAAACAGATTTCCCTGGAAAACGGCACGACTGCTGATGCGTTTGGAGTGATGACAAGAATATATGGCTGAGACTAGAGATATCGGGATTCAAATCTATAGTCTGATACCCGTGAGCTGAGCAACTTGGGGCAAGTGACTCAACCTCTCCTCCTGGGGTAGCTTTGAATTTAACTTCAACGAATAAAATGGCAACTGAAAAATGAATCCATCATTTCATTTTTGTTGTTAATACTAAGATGTTGGAAACAACCAAAGGGAAAAAAAAAAAAAAAGAAAGAAATCAAACAAAACGGGATTGATTTAACCAGATCCCCAAGCACAGGGATAATATGTAGGTATGCAAAATTATGTTATGGAAGACCACTTAAAACCTGGAAAGATGTCATAACACATTGTGGGATGAAAAGCAGTGCATGAAACAACATGAAGGCAATGTGGTGCCGTTTTAATAAATGGCAGATCCAGTCGTAAGAAAAAAATGGCAGATTGGTGTAGTCATAAAGTTTACGATGGCCATCTCTGGTGCGTTTCACTGTAGTTCATTTTTATTGTCCTCATTTTGTTTGCTTTTTTTGGTAAATTTCTCTATAACCATCATCAAAATTACTGGAAACAGAAATTTCCTACTCAGTTTTAAAACCTTGAAGCCTTCCAGTAAACCAGATAGTAGAAAAAGCCATAACTCATTCAGCCCTACTTGGGTCTCAGTTTCCTCATCTGTAAGGGAAGGCTAGGCTAAACTAATCTCGAAGGAGATGCTGACGCTATGAATTTCCCAGAGCCATGTGGACTCAAAACCTCAGGGGAATCTTGCTTAGGATGTATCAAGAAGCTTGGGAGTGCAGCGTGGGGTGTGGAGTCAGAGGGTGGCATTCAAATCCACATTAAGAAGTCCTCCCTCATTGGTATTTTTGCTAAGTCAGTGCAAAATAACCTCCAGCAGTACGAGTGGCGGGCACGTCCCTGGCAAGTTGGCTGTGTAAGTACAACACTGGAGCTGCTCCAGAAATGCCCAGAAGCAAGGCCTCCCTAATGGGAAGGCTGCAGAGCTTCCTGAGCTGGGCAAGGCCCCTACATCCAGCTCCATGCAGGGGAGGACACCGACTGACTGCTCTTCATGTCTCCCATCACCTGGACCACTCACACCTCAGGAGAAACAGGTGCAGAGAAAGGCTCAACCCTGGACTTGAAGTAGGTGCTGAAGCAACGTCTCATAATCCCGGAGGCAGGAGGAGATAAGAGAAAGTAGAATTTAAGGTAGAAACATATAGTGGGGTTCAGATGGTGGGCCCTGAGTCAGTCTGAAGTTTGGCTCCACCCATTAAGGCTTGTGGGATCTTAGACAAATTTCCTGATCCAAGTTTCCTCATCAATAAAATGGGAAGACCTAGCTGGAAATCCATCTAGCTAATTGAGTTGTTTTGAGGATTCCACGAGAGAATGAATAAAAAGCACTTAATACAGGATACAATAAATGTTGATTCTTATTATTAATTGTTAAACTACTTTTTCCTATATGTTCTAGATTAGATGTTCCTGTGGCGAGCATCACATTGCTAGGCCCAGAGCCGATGCTCAAGAAATACTTATTTATCCAATCAAAAAATAGCAAAATGCTGTTATTCTACCTGATTATAATATAGGTGACACATTCTAATACATATAGTACGTCAAATGTTTTCTGATCTAAGGTCTTAGGTTCCATGGATACACTTTAATTCTTCATTTTGCCTTCCCTTACAGATGCTCCTTTTCAAAGGATCCAGTGACTACTATTACACATAGATTATTGAGACCATAAAGTATATGGTTTACAGAGAGGAGCTTGGTAAAATATGCTTTACGTTTAACTGTCTCCACCCCTCAAACCAAAGAATGAATTTTAGAATAAAATAATAACAGGAATCACTCCAACCATAAGCCCAGAGAACACTGACAGATGCGGTTGGGTGAGGGACTGAAAATCTTTGAGAAAACACACACACACACACACACACACACACACACACACACACACACACACACACATATACTCTTAAATGGCTAACCCTAACAGGGAAACAAAAACAGAAATACAGCCTGTTCCCTCACCAAGCTTTCTAAAAGGCGGGCTTTGCTGTACCAATGCAGGCTGGCCTATCTAATTGCTGCTAATAACTCTAATGACTTTGGTTTCTGTGCAAAGGCAGAAAGCGGCCTCAATGAAGATCTATGTTAGATCCCGGTTCAAAAAGTCACGGTGACAATTTTCTCTGTTTGAAAGAAGACAGAAAGGTCTCCATTAATTCTTTTAAATCATTTGCAGCAAGAGAACAGTGGGTCTGTTTGCAAGCAAGACGTACCCAGGGAGGCCCCTGAAACAGGCTGAGAATGAGGCCAGATGCAGAATTTGGAAGAAGGCGAGGAAGAGAGGCCTGAGAAGAAAGACGCATAATACAAATAATGGATGGACTCCCTGGCACACGTGCCCATGTCAGGTCCTGATTACAGTTAACTCTGCGTGTGCTGCTAAAGGACTGTCACATTTCTCTTAGCCCAGTGATTCCATGCTGGTTTCTCAGAGCCGGGCCTTATGTCTTAAAAGTGAACACTCTAATAAGAAGGAGATGGTATACAAGCAGAAATGCATGCAGGCTCTGACCATCTTCCCCCTTGCAACTATTCCTGCACAGTACGTGTTAAATGTCTCCATTCATTCAACAAATATGTACAGAGGGCTTAATATGTGCCAGCTAACAACTAAGTCCTGGAAATTCAGGGGGTAACAAAACAAAAACCATCTCCACCTCACGGAGTGTTTGGGGCATTATTTGGCTTTGGGGTGGGTTATTTCTATTGGATGTCTGCCATCACATTTAAAATATTGGCAAGCGCCGCTGAAAAGAGCTTGGTGAGCCCATACAGACACGGAGCTGTTTTCTGTGGGTTTGCTTGTTTGTGTGACCAGTCTGGATTTGGGGCAATTGTCGCTTTTGTGCCCTTATCAATGGTAGTCTTATCCAAGAGAGAATGTATGTGTCATGAATCATGGTATCATTTTAATACTCATTTGAATTAATACAAACGCTCTGCCGAGGAATGGGCCCATCAGTCATCATTACTCCATTTCTCCCCCGCGCAGAGTCTATTAACCAAGCCCACTGTCTAAATGAGAAAAGGACTGGGATTTTAAGGGTAAAAGGCATCCAAAGACCCTTATATCCAACACAGATGTTGGCTGGTCCCACGGAGTTGAAGCCAACAACTGTTGCTCTCATCCATTTTCTCACTGCTCTCCCTTCTCTCGCAGGGAGGGCTTAGAACTCCTCCCTGTGAATTCGGAACAAAATGAGGAGAGGCTGACCATGATCTCAGCAGAAAATAAAAGACAAAATAAAGGCTCATGGGGTCATCTGCCCTGGCAGGCGCCTTGAGGATCACCTCGTTCCATGCCCTCGTTTGACTGATGCAGAATCTGAGAAGGATAATAAGGGTTTGCCCAAAGTCACACGCAAATTAGAGGCAAGGGCAGGCCTGAACCACAATGTGCTGACACTCCATCCAGGGTTCTCTTCCTTTCCCTGCACGATGAAACAAGAGGGCTCCTTTATTTTACTAGCCAGAGGAACTCATCTCTCAAAAAAAAAATCCCATTTTATTCTTCATATCTCATTGTCCAGCGCTTGCATAAAAAAAAAAAATCAAAGACACATGAAAAATATGTCTTTGAATTCCAGATGTCCCAATTAGGTTCCTGGACCATTCTAAAGTGGAGCTCCCCCATCTGGCTTAGCATGCTGGGTGTGTCTTGGGTTTCTCTGCCTTGCTGAATCGGAACACGGAGCCTGGCTCCGTCTACGTCAGGGAAGGGGACAGGGACAGAGAGTGAGAAGGGGCCTTGGGCTCAGATCTGTACTTTGCCAGGCAGAAAAGTAGCATCTGCTTTTCCACCCTTTTCCACTCAGGCATGCTCCTGGTGAACAGCCAGGAACTAACTCAGACAGCTGGCACAGCAAGGCATGAGCCACTGGCGGGAGGTGCACTCACTTGTTGTTCTAGTGGTGATGGGAGAGGCTTGGCCAGACCATCTCCACTCCTTCCACCCTGGGAACACTGACCCACCTTTGTGAGCTATCAGGTGTGGACAGCTGGAGGTGATGCGAGGTGGGGAGAGTCACCTGTGGACATGGAATTACCACTTTCCTGCCTGTGAAACGAACTCACCTCCAGAGGGACCAACCCCAGGATCTGGCTTTGTCAGCCATGTGGCTTTAGGCCAGTTCCTTAATTTCTGAGCCTCTATCCAGAACACAAAATTACAGCTAGTAATTGTAGCTCCAGGAGCTGTTGTGAGTTAAATGAGATAATCCATGTAGTTTGTGCTGAGGCTCTCAATAAATGGTAGCTATTAATAATAATTCCACTAGGCGTAGTCCCTTCTTTTTAACCACTGTGTTCCCTACAACTTAATTAACACAAGAAACGTTCCTCAAGAGACGTACTTTTTGGACTGGACTCCACAGAGGGACTAGGATCAAAAGACGAGGCCAAGTTGAAGGGCTCCTCCTTTTCCACCTGACTATTTGAAGGGGAGGGTCTATTGCAAATATTGAAATGGACACAGAGTTGGATGAGAGAAGAGTTTCACAGCAGAAGCATCTCAAACTAGAGGAGCCTATTTCTCTGGGGTGTCCAGGGTCTTTCTCACTTGTTCCCCACTGGCCTACAGAAAATGGGAGGAACGGGAAGGTGGTGCATTGATTTGAGGAGGGAGTAACCAGAGAGTGAGTTCAGGCCTCTTATTAACATTCATCCCTGAAGGTGGTGACATATTCAAATTTCTAGTCTCCTCATAATGAGAAGCACTGATTTAATCAAAGAGAAGCACATTTACATCCTAGTGAGACAGTCCTACTACTGTAAACATGTTGTAGTTTTTCAGATGTAGTATGCAGGCATAAATGGTTCAATGAATGTATCAACACATAAGGGGCCCTTTAGGGTATGAAAAGATTTTTTTGTTCTTTTTCAAATTCAATTTTGTCTTCTTTCCAACTGAGGAGGAAGGGCAGAGAAGAAGCCACTGAACAGGGGGTTGTGAAGAAATCTCTACAAAGAGGATTCATAACTTGTGTCACTCTAGGCTAGAAGTTGATTAGGACTGGAAACAATACAGTTCAATTAAGAAAAGTGTCTTTATTTAGGTTAACGGAGTCTTCTATCTCAAAATCCAGAGGCTGACGAATGGCCTCTATTAGATTGTCACTAATGAATGACAAGTATAACTCCGAGGGACACTAACAAAAATAAAGCAGGAAAAAATTAGTGTTTTGTTTTGTTTTTTAGAAATTTCCTCCTTTAACTTTATTTATTATTATTATTATTATTATTATTATTATTATTAGTTTCACTTATATGTAGAATCTAAAGAACTGAATAAACGAGTAATACAAACAGAAATAGTCTCAGGGACACAGAGGAAAACCTGATGGTTGCTAGATGGGGTGGGGGTGGGGATGACGGAGAAGGGGAAGGGAGGAGACAACATAAAAATTAGCTTTTATATAACAATGTGTTCATTGTTACTTGGTTTTGAAACATGTATTACAAAAATAGTTGCCTAAGTCGTCTCTTTCTACTCCAGACCTCTGTCAAGTCTTCCTTTATTAACGTCCACATTCCAAAGCAGCTGAGATTGTATAAATAAGTCAGTACTGACTCTCTTGGCTACATCCGGGGTTCACAGACCACTTCACTGTCACTACCTCATTTGAGCCTTTCAACAGCCCAGTGAGATAAGCAGACGGATTTGTATTTATAAACCGACAGTCCCACCACAGAGCCTTGATTCTCTCAGGAAATCTGTCTCCCCAGCATTCCCCCAAGAGCCCAGTGAGCTCTGTCACCATCACTACTAGCCAGAGCTCTTGATTGACAGGAGGTGTTCTGCTAGGAGGTGAGAAAGAGAAATAACCTGGCCGAGAATCACCACATACCTGCTCAAAACATAAAATAACAAATGAACACCCCAGGCAGGGCCAGGGCTGAGATTTCCATGATCAGATATCTAAGATGTTTTCCATTCCTACAGCTTTGATAGTTTTCCTCTTTTAAGCTGGAATTTCCCTTCGAGATGCCTTATCCCGATAGAGCTGGCTGTGGAGTGACTTCTGTCGGTCTTCCAAACTCTAGTTCTCCCTCTCCTATTTGCTCCCAGTCCAACGTGACATCTATTGAATTAAGAGGAAGGCAGAGCGCCTCTTGTCCCTTGCCCAGGTTCTAGTCTATTTCTAGGCCTCCAACTCAACTGCTGCAGAGATCTGGGTGCTCCCCCACTTCATAAGGCCCCCTTCATTTCTCCTCAAAAAAAAAAATTCCCATGGCACCCACAATGCTCGCCATCACACCCTTCTATTGAGACCACAGCAGCATTCTGGCTACTGCCCTGGACCGAGCTCTCCAGGTTGTCCCTGACTGAGGATGTCTTCCGGCACTTTCCAAACGTCACACACATACCACCCAACCTCCAATGCCCGGGCAATGCATTATCTGCCAGGCAGTATTTACAGAAACCCAATTAGCACTTGCAAAAAGCCAGCTCTCTGCGATTTGTCTCCAGAGGGAATTCTGGCGCTCTTTATCCACACCTTTTAAAAAACTGCATGTTCCTCTGGGAGGCGGCAGCTCTGCCGGGCAGCTGAGGCTGTGAAGTCAGACAAGGCCTGGCTCTGATCTCCAGCTTGGCCCAAAATTCTCACTGGGTAACCCTGGATCGCTGACTTTGCCTCACTATGTGCCAGTTTCCTTAACAGTGAAATGGCATTTGCAGGGAATGCATATAAAGCACTGGAACCTAAGTGTTAGATCCCTACCTACGTCTGTGGTCAGCTTCAACTTGTAGCTTCTGTCAGAGGAAAACAATGACTTTCTCACCTGCGGCATGGACATAGTAGCTACCATGCCTAAAACTGGTGTTTCTATTTATAGCACGTAAAAAGCAAGAGGGACCATGTTACGGAATTTGTTGACAGTGGCAGGAAAAATAGGCGTCACAGGTTCTACCAGGAGTAGAGCCAACCTAAGTCTTTCCTCTAAACCATCTTCCTTACCAACACTAAGTAACAGTGATGGCAGAAGTAGAGACATCAAGATAAGTGTGGCGAGGAGGGGCAAGCGCTTTGATTTCAGCCAGGTGTGTATAGGGGTGAGTCCTGCCTCCAACATTATAGCTCTGACCTGGGGCAAATGCATATGATTTTCACGTGTTTTTTAAAAATCTATAAAATGGGGATAACTAGAGTACCACTCAGTGTTGATCCAAGGATGAAAAGGGGCAATGGATATAATAAACACTCAATAGGCGTGAGCTCTTCTTATTAGGAGCAATGTTGAATTCATTTATTGATCTACCTGATTATCATTAGGCATCTACATCTTAGGCACTACACTAATGAGTGGAGACAGAGCTGAATGACAATATAAGGTCCCTGCTCTGAACGGCTGCACCACCCCTAACTTCCAGTCTGTGACACTTAGAAGCAAGGACTGGTGTTGAGGGAGGTCATACAGGTCATGCAGGTGGTTGACTAGAGAAATCTCAGTGACATCTGAGGCCTGAGCTACTCACAGGGAACAAACGCTCCAGGCGATTCTATCAGTGACACAGAAACCCCCCACCTGGGCTTCCAGGAAACCAATAAACACAGTGGTAGGAAGAAGGCTTTACTCTCAGGAGGGCAAGAAAAATAGGTAGAAGGAAAGACAACAAACAAAAAAATCTTACTGTGCCCCCCACCCCACCCAAATTGTGGCAAAGGGTGTTGTCTGGGAAAGTAAAGAGACAGGGCCAAGAAAGCCTGCCCTCACCCATGCTTTGATTACGGTGACATTTTAGCTCCTGGGTGGGGCAGCCTTCACAGAAAGGAAGACAGAGAGGGTAGCAAACTTAATTCAAATTCCACAATCATACCATTAAAAAATGTACTAGAATCAGCAGTAGGGGATATACGTTATATTTAGATTTTTGATCATATTTTCTGTATAGCTACATTTATGTCCATTATTTTTATGTTATCTAGTAAGATACGAGTAAATATCTCAACCTGTATAGTAGGTAGATAACTACCAGCATTTCTAGATATGCAAATGTACAAAAGTATTTTATTCTGAAATAGAATGCTTTTTCATGGCAATACAAACACAAAGCACACAAAAATCTACAAATGGATTCCTTACTCCCAAAGACCAGCACCCCCCGACTCCTGCCTTAACCCTCTTCTGCACCCCTACCCCACACCCCTTTCAGCAATGAATACCAGGCAGCCTGGCTTCAAGAAATTCACAACTACTGTACATTCCTGTCACAGCTGCTGGAGACACAGCCCTAGCTTCAGAGGCTGCTATGCAGCACCACGCCCCACGCAGAGAAAGGATGGAAGCCGCACGGAAAATGAAGGATGCACCCCAGGGAAGAGAGTCCACATAGGAACAAAAGGAAACCCCTGGAAAACCTGGCCCTGGGATTAGGGCACAGCCACATAGATGGGGGCTTCTAAGACATGGAAGTCATCAGGGCTAAATTTCTGTATCTTTCATTAAACGTGGCTTAAGTGATGCCTAGAAGAATGGGCGTGGCCCTTAGTGCCACAGCACAGGCCAAGTCCGTAAGAACCATTGCAATCTTCAGGCTAGGAAGAAAAAATAATCTGTTCTCTGCTACCCCAAAGAGGAGAATTGGCAAATGCACCCTGGCTGTAAAGCAAGTGACATATATACTGCATACCTCCCACATATAATAGCATGAAAGCTGGGGTTCAAGTCTCCTGAGTTAGGGAAATAAGTATGAAAATTGAGCTTTTGTTCCAATCAGCCTTTTTTTCCCCCTCCCTTATGATACATTCCACAGCTCTTTGCAAAGATAGCTGGCACTGAAAAAACACGGTGCCTTGCAAAAGACCCACAATATTTTCTCAATAATGTGAAGCCAATGATATCCGGTAATGGTAAAGGAGGATGGGTTTAAGCCCATCACCTCTACCTGCCCCCAAATCAATCCATACTCATCCCAAGTCTTCCCCCCTGGGGAGTGTTTCTTCCCTGGGACCAGGTGGACAGCGGGGAGGGGTGGGGCACACTTGAAGCTCAGGTGCATGAAAAAGGTAGGATGCTGCAATAGCAATAAACCTCTTGGCAATGAAGTGCAGCAGAGGCGAGAACAGCTTCCTCCTGCCTACAGAGGGGAAGGTCGGGCATGACAACCACAAACACACAGGGTGTTCCTACCGTAACCCAACAAGTGCAAACAGACTCATGCCCACAGCAAAACCTAAAGGATCCAGGCAAATTAACTATGGTAGCAGGTACAGTTCTGCCCCAGGGCAGCGACAGAGCCTCCCAGGGGCCAGCTGATCACTTTCTTTGTTCGCCCTGCAAAGATGGAGTAGCCACCGATTCCCTTACTACACACTACACACATACTACACACCCCCCTCATTCACTACAGACAAAGCACAACTGCAGTGAGGCGTGCTAAACTAACAAACGCCAGTGGTTTTGTTGTTGTTTTGCTTTTTCTTAATGCCCATCCCAGCCTGCCGTATGTCCCTTCCATTTGGGGGTATCATTTCTGGGCAGCCTGCAGGAATCCCAGTGCCGGGCGCGGTATTTTGCCAGTGACAGCGCTTGCCTGATGCTGGTGTCGATGTGGCTTCTATACCTGATACTGGCACATCCCCTTTCACCCTGTCTAGGCACTCGCCCAGAGTATCTGGCGGCCGGTGTGACGCCCACCGGCCGCGGGTGGATGGGTCTTGCACACAATGGCAGTTGGAAACGGCATGCACATAGCGTGTGCCCGCGACGGCCAACTAAAACCTGCTCTAAAAACTCAGCCTTGTCTTGGAATGAGGAGGAGAAAATGACATGAAAAATGGAAAACGCATCGCCGGCAAAAAAAAAAAAAAAAAAGTTGGTCATTCCGGCTAGAGCCACGTTAGCTGTCCAGTCCCGAATATGACGCACTGTAATATGAATCGGGGTGAAGGCAGGCAAGGACGGGACAGGGTGAGCACGGATGGTCCAGACACCCACCACCCTCGAGACGCGTGGGGCCGAGCTACCGGTCTGGAGCTAGGAGAGTGTCGGGCTGCTAAGTAACCCTGGGGAAAGGTGTCATCTCTCCATACACCGCCCAGCCAAAGGCAACCTTAAACAAAAAGCACGCCTGGCCAGGAGCAGCACACACAGACACCCCAGGCGGTGCAGGGGGTCCAGGGAAGGCCACGAGCCCTGCGTTCTTCGGGAACTACCC
>NW_017731361.1:8986538-8990864 GCF_001890085.2 Hipposideros armiger
AGAGTTGGTATTGAGCACTGATTAGAAAGCTGCAGCTTTGAAAGAGACTGCCATCAAAGTATGTGAGAAGATCAAGAGCCTTGTGTTAAAGAATTTCTTTGGGAAAAAAAAAAAGTTGATATTGAATTCAGAGGAGAAACTGGTCTAGAACCCAGAATGGTGTACTGTTTAAGGATGTGGACTTAGGAGTAAAGGGACCTCAGTCCATATAACAATTCATGCACTTTCTATTCCTATGACCTTCAGCAGATGAGTGAGCCTTCCTTGGTTTCCTCTTCTCTAAAATGAGCATCTTATTACTTACCTTACAGTGGGTCCTATAGTGTTTTGTGATGATTTATTAATGCATTCAACTACTATATTTTTGCCATGTATAATGCGCACCTTTTTTGCCCAAATATCAGAGGGAACAATAAAGATGTACATTATACGTGGGTAGTACTAATTCTGTATCTACATGAATGTTTTTAATTATTTTATTTATGTTTATGAGTTAAAAGTATAACTCTAGAAATCAATAATGATATCTGTATGCAAAATAATACCCTGGAATATGATAATCGGTTTTGTTGCACTTTCTATGGACTTGCAATGATGAAAAGTTCTTGGTCTTCTATGATGCGTAAATATTGTAAATTTGTTACCAGTACATAAAATTTCTTGTGCCTTGTATCTGTTCTTGTGTTTTGTAATTATTTGTTACATAAAATTTCTTATACCATAATATGTTAAAAAATAAATGCTAATATTCATTTATAATACAAAAAAACAAGTACCTAAATGTAAACAAATAAAAATTTGAATTAAAAAACTAAAACTAAAAATTTTTTCCCTGAAAGTTTGGGCCAAAAACGCAGCTGCACATTATACACAGGAAGTGCATTACCCCTTTTGTCGCGAAGGTCGAATATATCCGCATGACTATTTGCATCTGCTGACTGCAGGTGGAACTTCCAGAAAGGAGATTTAGGAAAGCAGATGTACATTTTTCTATATTTTTGTGTTTTTCAAGAATGAATAACAATAGAAAATTTTTATACATAAAAACAATGTCATTTATATACAAAGCTCAAATTGTTATTAAATGAAAATAGTCAAAATATCAACTTTTTGTTTTTTGTGGAATTCTGACACACTTCGAAAACATAACTTGAAATCTATTAATGCAGCAAAAGAGTTATACATGGAAAAATACAGTAATATTTATTGAGTACTTACTATGTATACTTAGGCATTAGGGATACAAATATTTGACTAAAATAGACAAAAGCCCTGCCCTCTTAAAGATTCCATTCCAGGGAAGGGAGAAATCAAGAGTCACAATTTAAAATATATAGTGTTTAAAATGATGGCAAGTGCATTGAAGATAAACAAAGCAGCGATGGGGAGGTGCAAGTCACTCCAATGTCTTAAGGATGGGCTGGAATTTTACATACAGGGGTCACAGAAGGCAAGGCGAGACATGATGGTAGCTTGAACNAGAGCTCGAGTGTTGCACTCCTGCCCTCGTGGGCCAAGCCCGGGAAAGCGCCAACGCCTCCCACCAGCCCTTGGTCCGATTTCCACCCCCATCACCATCCTCATTTCAGAAAGGTGACGGCTCCGGAAGTCCCTCACGGAACCCGCCCTCTTCTGCCTTTGCAGGGGCTGGATGGGGTGGCCGCCGCCTTTGTTACAGCCACGGGCTGGGCGCCACCTCCGCTGATCGCTGGGGAGGTAAACAGCCGGCGCAACCTCTTAAAAAGCCGACAACTGGTCAGACTTTGTGCAGCCTGCCCAGCCCGCTGCCATCCTGAAACTATGAAAATGCGAGTCAGAAACTACAAAGCAGCCACTCACTCCTGGAAGGCTGTGAGGGGCACCGTGTCCGTTAACATCAACTGTCCTCTGGATTTTAAAAATATTCCCCAAATAATATGTTTTAAAGGAACTACACTGCTTGGTTCTCAGAATCGAAGAAAGGTCGCTGATGCTGCTCTGTGAGTAAAGAGAAGAAAGCACCTGTCTGGGAAGGCAGGAGGCCTGGCACGTTAACTGGTGTGTAGCCAGGGATTCGGTGTCAACCATGCACGCTGCCCACGATCCCCAGTTTACTTTAGGCAGGGCACATAGACAAAGATCACTGTTTTGAAACGCAAAATCATGCCCTTTCAGTGCTGAAATATATTGTCCTTTAGCTTACTAGCTCAAATTAAAGGGCCAAGGGAGGCAAATTTGGAGGGGCCACTGTGGGTGGTGGCTGAGAGGTGCTCTGAAAGGGGAGCTTCCTCAACTCTCCTGAAAAATAATCACAATCATACTATTTAAATAACAATAACAGTGGCTTGCTATGCAAAAATAATCAAACCACCTAAAGAGAAGCCTCCTACCATCCTTAACTGTGGATCCCAGTGTCTTACAAAAGAGAAATTCTGTAGATACCACTCAGCATGACTAGGTCTGTGTCAGACATCTGGAATTCACACTTCTGTGAGGCAGAACACTGACCATGCCACAGGGCATCTTTTCATTACGTTGAAGGCTTGCTTTGCAATACAGAAGCAATATAAAGCATCCATGAAAAGAGGGTACTTCAGCTTGGGCTTTCCAAAAACCTGAAATGAATGAACCAGCCTGGTCACATAATCAAAGGGGAGAGACTAAACCCCCCCCTGAAACACTCCCTTCTCAAGTTAATCCAAGCTTCTGGTTATTCATGAGTAACTGGACTCAATGCAGTCTTCACAGGAAAAGGCCACACAGCACTCTCCGCTTCGTTTCTGTGATACTCTGGGTAGGAGCATGAATGCCAGGCCCAAGTCACCTCCCTGAACTCTTGCAAAGCACAAGGGAAAAAAGAAAAGGAAAGATTGAAGCCAAAGACACGCCCTAAACATTTTGCTTTGTTCTTAAAGCTTAAGTGCGGAGACCACTAGCCAAAAGTTGTGAAATTACAAAGCATTCTGGGGATTGGCATGCAAATAAGCAGGATTATATTTAGAACAGAAGAAAAGAGAAAAGGACATACTATGAAACCCTGCAGAGGTCTCTGAGTCGTTCCCATAGATTTTACTGCCTCCAACTTATTTGAGGGGATCTTGCAAGTCCTTCTTAAGAAAAGCAAAAATATGTAGGGGACATTTACAATCCTAAAGAAATACCACTACTTTTCTTTTTTGTTTGTTTACTGGGCTTCTTTGCCTATTTTGCATCCTAATGATCTCCACTATTACTGTCATTATAATCCAGAACATTCTCTACCAAAAGAGATTTATACCATATTTTTTATCGCTTGATGTGTGTGTGTGTGTGTGTGTGTGTGTGTGTGTGTGTGTTGTTTCAAATGACAAGAATTGGTTAAACTCTTTGAGGTCAGGCTTGCCTGCAAGAGGCCATGCAGAGTAGGACCTGTGATGTGTTTCTCTGGATCAGACTGCTGTGACAAGCCATGCACAGGAATGCATAATAACCAGCTAATCGGTTCAAGCTGTTGCCATCATCAGACATGTACAACAAACACTGTTTTGTCCCTCTTTCATCCCCTTCAATCATCTCTCTTAAATCAACATCAAGTGTCTACGAGGAGTTTGAAGGCAAAAGCCTTCCTTGGCTATGCTTTTCTGATTCAAGGAGTAAGAAGCAAGGCAGTCATCAACATAAGATGCCTCGGTGTCTGGCCAAGAGGGCGAGGAGTGGAAGCAGCATGGATGTTTTCCACGGTAGAATGACTCTGAATGGTTTTCCTTGGATACACAGCAGGACTTGGCTTTAGGTATCTCAGGAAACTATGAGAGAGAGAGAGGGAGACACAAAGAGACCTAATTTATGGTCCCAGAGAAACACTTTTGGCCACCAAACCGACCACATCCATAGACTTCCACACCTGAATCCAGGCTACATTATCTTAGCTGCTCGGGCCAAAGCGTTGGCATCAACCAAACCTTGACTTCTCTCCTTCAAGTCAATCCAATTTGTACCGCATATCCAATCTGTCAGGAAATGCTATTGGTTCTGTCTTTGAAATATGTCCAGACTATGATCTCTTCTCTCCATCTACAGAGCTGCTGTCTGTGTCCAGCCACCATCAGCTATCACCTGGAATACTGACGTAACCTCCTGACCGGGCTCTCCTCTTCACCATCATTCATGCCTCCATGCTCACAATTTCACACAGTATTTACCTTACTATATGCTTTTATTGTTCTGGGTACTAGTGTTCCAGAGGTGAATAATAATGATGATAATAATAATAATGTCCCAGATCTCATGGAGTTGACTTTATACCCTTATCAAGAGAGTGCCCCACCTGTCACTTATTAGCCCCTGTCTGTGTTTTATTTCTCTTCA
>NW_017731361.1:8993021-8994218 GCF_001890085.2 Hipposideros armiger
ATATTCAAGATTAGAAATCCAAGGTGAAGAGCTGGGAGAAAGATAACAGTTTGGGAACTGTCAGCCTCTAGATATTATTTAAAGTAACAAGGCTGGATGAGCTGACCAAGGGAATATAGATCAAGAAGAAATCTGAGGGAAGTTAGCATCCTGAAGGGAAATGAGCAATCAGGAAAAGAGTGGTCGATGAGACAGAGGGAACACCATGCAAGTATGGCATTCTGAAGGGCAAGAAACAAAATTATTTCAAAGAAGATAATGTGTTCACTTCCTTAATTGCTGTTGCAAGGTCAAGGAGAATGAGAACTGAGAATTAATAAGTGCATGAAAACACTGTCAAGGTCACTGAGGATGCTGACCAGAGTATCTGTCAAATGAATATCTTAATACCCATCTCACAATGTTTTTGTTTTGTTTTGTAGCATGTACTTAATTGTTTAAGTAATATTTACATACCTACTACATGTGTATGTGTATCAAAGCAGTCTTAATGAAGCTGTGGGGTGAAAATCAAAGTGGAAACTGGAGACATCTAAGATAGGCAACTCTTACAAGGGATTTTATTGCAAACTGGGACAGGGAAATGGAGCAGTAACTATCAGAGAAAGTGGAATCTAATACACGAGAAATAATATCATGGTTGTATGCCAATGGCGCTAATTCCATAAGGAGAGGAAACATCATGGTGCAGGGAAAGAAATGGGACAATTGCTCTATCATTCTTGGTAGGTAACACAGGTGACATCTAGTGTTCAAATGCAGGGTTTGCCCCTTAGGAAGAAGCAAGGATGCTTTCTTCATAATAACTAAAGGGAAGAGAATATTGGCACAGAGAGAGGTAGCTAGGTAAATTTCTTGGAGGGAGTTCATGGAAGTTTTCTTGTGATTGTGTCTATTTGCTCTGTCATCAGCTAAGATAGTCTGGGAGAAAAGGTATTGGAAGTTAGAGGAGAGAGGAGTTGGTATGAAATCAATTTCTAGGAGAGTAAAGGGACTAAGAAAATATGGTGTGATTACCTGTCAGTACTAAGGATTCCCTTTAGTTAGTGGCCATGAATTTAAAGAAAGACTGGTAAGCATGGAGTGGATATTCCTCCAGCCACGTACACGCAGGCACAGAATAGGTAGGGTATGCAATGTAACAAGGGCTTTGCTAGATGAGTGCTGAGAAGGGAGAGAGAAACTCAAAGGAACTGA
>NW_017731361.1:8995828-8997138 GCF_001890085.2 Hipposideros armiger
AATTTGTTACAGCAACAATAGGAAATTAAAACAGGTAGAAATCAAAGTGAATCAAGGATTGATGATCAGGAGGCTGAGGGTAGTCACTCCACTAAAAAGTCACGGTTCCTTGCTCCATTTCTGGATCTGACCTAGTTTTCAGGCTAAGGAAGGAGCCTGCAACATCACACCTAGTGTATACATGTATGGTAATGATTCCTCTACTTCATCCTCAAGGGGTCCCAGGGCCATATACTAATGCTGGGAAAGGGGACTAACTAAATATCTTGAGGACTGATGGACACAAGTTCCTAGTTGACACTGGTACACAGAGACTTGAAACATCATCATAGCCCCTCTGTTAGAATGGAGGCATGTTTAAACCAGGTAACAAATGGACTGCTGGTCTAGATGCGGCTTACATCTGGCACTTTGGACTCAGATCCACCTAGTGGTCATTTTCACAGACTTCCATTGATTAATTGGAATAGACAAATATGGCCATTAGTACAACGCTCACATTGGTTTCTTAGAGTGTAGGGTAAGAACTATAGAGTAGGAAAGACCATGTATAAAAGGCCCTAGAAGTGACCCCTACCCCACCCCAAAATATTAAATCAAGACAGCAAATCAAAAAAAAATTTGTCATACCTAAGGGAATGGAAGAGATTAGTGACACCATTAAAGACCTGTAGGACGCAGGGCTGGTAGCCCCCATCATGCTGCCATTGAATTCACAAGCCTGGATACTGCAAAAGCCAGACAAATCCCAAAGCATAACTCAATCAATGAATGACCCAAACTGAAGCTGCTGTGATATTTTTCTAGAAAGGACTATCACAGTCTCAAGTACATGCTACCTAGCCATTGATCGAGCAAATGAGTTCTTTTCCATCCCAATCAGATAAGGGTATCAAAAACAGTATGCACACACTTGGAACAGACGGTAGTATATATGACTAATCTTGACCCCAAGGACATGTTAACTATCGTTCCCTCTATCATAATCATGTCTCAAAAGATCTAGACTGTCTGAGCAACTTGAAGAACATTCCGCTGGTAAGCTCTATTGATGACATCATGCAAATCTGATTAGATGAACAAGAAGTGACAAGTATTGCATATTTAAGGCTTTGACAAGACACATGAACTCTAAAACATTTATGAAGGACACATGAACTCTAAAGAGTGGGAGATGAAGTCTACAAAAACTCAGGGGCTTGACACCTCATAAAATTTTAAGAGTTCCATGTACTGGGGCATGTCACAACACTTCCTCCAGAGTAAAGGACAAATTATGGCATCGGGCAAATCCCTTGCAAAGAAGGACG
>NW_017731361.1:8998178-8999911 GCF_001890085.2 Hipposideros armiger
AACCACCCCACTATTGGCACAATGGGCATACGGGTGGAGTAGACACAGTGTTAGGGATAAGGGCTATGCAGGGAACCAACACCCACTCACCAATGCTGATGCAGCTACTGGTGCTGTCAAATATCCACCCTACAAGCAAGAGACAGCAACTCTGCCTCCCCACTATGGCATCAGCCATGACAGATACAAACAGCCATTGGGTGACAAGTGGACTACATTGGACCCCTTTCACACCAGGAGGCACAGTGATTCATTTTTACAGAAATGAACATATATGCTGGGTAGGGATTTGCCTTTTCTGCTGCTAGGGCCTCGGTCAACACCATGATTTGAGGGCTTCAGGGGTGTTCGATACCCTGGCATGGGATCCCATGTAACATCACATCAGCTCGAGAGGCCTGTTTAAGAGCAAATGAGACAATGCAAGATAGGCCATGTGACTGTGGGATCTACCAGTTACACCAAGTAGCACATCACCCCATGTGGGTGGGAAGGATTGGCCCACTGAAGGCACAACTGAAGCACCAAACAGAGACGATTCCCTGCAAGACACCATTCTCCAGGGTGCACTGGGCATTCTAAGTCAATGCCCTTTATATGGTGCTGTGTCCTGATGGATCCAAGAACCAAAGGGAAGGAGCAGGAGTGACCCCTTTTGCTTTCACTTCTGGGGACACCATTGGGAAACGTACGCTTCACATCCCTGCAACTCTGGGTTGTTTAGTGTCTTTCCCCAAAGGGGAAATGCCTCCACCAGAGGGCATAGACAGAGTCCAACTGAACTGTAAGTTACAGCTGCTCCAGGGCACCTTGGGCTCTTTGGGCCCAGGTACTGAACTGGCAAGAAGGAAAGTGGGCATCCTTGTAGGACCCTGATTATCAGGAGGAGACAGGGCTGCTGGTACACACTGGAGGCAGGGAGGACAATGTATGGCACCCTTGTGATCTACATGGGTTCTTTTAGGTATCACCTTGTCTAGTCATGATGGTAAATGAACAAGTACATCAGCTGTGACCTGAGAAGGGTATGATGACCAGGGACTCTGTCGCCTCAGAGATGAGGGTCCATGTCCCAACACCAGGTAAAACACCTGGACCAGTGCACGAGTTAGCTAAGAATGAGGAGAATCTAGAGTCGTTAGGAAATGACACTAAGTATTGTGGCCCCAAGACCAGATATGGGAAAAGCGGCCCTGAGACCCGCAAGAGAAGAGGTACTCTCAGATCCCGGAGTTGTTGCTCCCAGAACTTACATCAAGAAGTGAATCTGAGCAGTGCAAGGAAAGGCCTGCAGTAGACATTGTGAAGCTCCTGGTTAAGGGCGGAAGGACACATTCCCCCACATGCTCTCAGCCCTCAGCGGTCAGCCCTTTCTAAAAACTGCCCTTGTCAAGGTGCTTGCTCTACAAGGGCAGCCTGATGTGAGCATAGAAAGGCCTAGCCTCCCAGCCCAAAAGGCAACACTCCTCAGGGTTATCCCGGTTGTAGGCAGGCAAGGTCAGCTAAAGGCTTTGTTTGTTAAGACCATATCACAGCTCCACATCTCACTCTGCAGAATCCTTGCCTGCCTTTCTCTCCCCTCCCCCCATCCCTTCCCTTCCCTTCCCTTGTACAAATGTTGATCCCAGGAACACTCCTAATAAACTTCCTGCATCCTTTTCTCCTCAGAATTTGCTTTCCAGGAAACCCACCCTGTAAGAGTGAAGCTGATATTAAATGAATATTTAAATGGG
>NW_017731361.1:9001321-9001743 GCF_001890085.2 Hipposideros armiger
AGATAAGAACTTTCTGAACTTCTAGCACAGTGTACTGAGCATCTTCCAAAACGGTATGCATAATTAATTAATGCATATTTTAACAAGTAACCAATTCCTGTTTTCATTACTTCATAGCCACAAATAATTTACAATGGCCTCCAAAACCCCCACGGTATTGCTGACAATAGAGATGACATTTTGCTATGATACTTGCCTAGCTTATCCATTTCATGGCAATTGTCTATAATATGAGGGAAAGAAATGTATATCAAGATACTAGTTAGTAGGACAAAGGTTCTATTATAATGAGGTTTTTAAGCTAATGCCACTGTGAAAAATAATTATTATAAATATCGATATATCTTTGATCCAGCCTTAATTAAAATGAAAATCAGGGGCCACTTTCTTTTTCCAAGCAGGAGGCAGGAGCCCTGGACATC
>NW_017731361.1:9003707-9004593 GCF_001890085.2 Hipposideros armiger
CATGGAGCTGCTGAATGAACGGGGAAGTGTAGTCAGTTTCACCCTTGGGCTGAATGGAAACACATGTGACTGCCTTCGGCTCTCCCTGTGCAGCACAACAGCTCAGGCCCCAATGAGGGATGTGAGGCTCATTCTTGGATGGAGGCTCAGAATAGCAAGCCAACCCCAAGTGCAAGGCTGCAACCTCGTTTATATTTTCCAGGTTTCCCATCCATCTCCAGGAAGGAACTTTGGCTGTGTGTCCTTTGTTTTATTTCCTCCGGTTTCCTGTACTCAGTTATAGCAAACGCTGCAAGGCCACTTGGCCCCATCAGCTTCTCGCTGCCTATCTTTTCAGAGAAGCAGGAATGGCTGAGACATCGACCTGAGGGTCTCGTCACGGGTTTCTCCAAGCAAAATCCCAAAGGAGCCAGGGGGTGAAAAACGGTGCCGCTTGCACATAACTGGTGTGTCAACAGGAGTACTTCTTTGTTAGGCTGGTCACCTCTACACGCTGATCCCAAACGAAACCCTGGATTTCTGACCTCAGGGCACCCAATAATAAAAGTTGGCCTGACCCCCAGCAGCATTCTTAGTCAGTTTTGAAGGTGCAGGTACAAATTTTTCATTGGAGATAGTGAACATAAAGCAAGAACCGGAGGCTGCAATAGAGTAAAAAACTGTTAAATTTTCCCAAACGTATTTCAAATGACTTAACTTTGGCATTAACAGCCTGAAAAACCTTCTAGCTTTTCTTGCCTCATCTGTAAAATGGATCCGTAGAACAGCTGAGTGGGTATGTTAACACAAACTTGAGGGAACAGGTCTTATGAAGAAGATGCGTTTATTCATTAAAGGGAGCTGCTGGTGTATATCATTATAACACAGAGTGACTAAAAGAATAGGT
>NW_017731361.1:9006528-9037986 GCF_001890085.2 Hipposideros armiger
GACTGCAAGGAGCCCACCCATGTGGACCCAGAGGCATTCCACAGAGAAAAAGGAGCCATTGTGATCTTGGCAGGACCCAAAAAGTACACTGATTCCTATCTGCTGTCCACACAAAGGAGGCAGATGAGGAGGCACAGACATTCATGCATCATTACCAAGGAAAAGAAAAAAACAAAAAACTGTCAAGTTTAAGAAAGTAACTCTCTAACAAGGGCAGGAGAGAATAGACTGAGATCAATTTTGCAAAGGTGATCCTGGGAAACTTAAATCGGCCTGCTTGCCATATGCCAATAAGCGTTGTCAGTCCAAGTGCTACCTGGACTCTGGGCCTCTCTCTGGCCCCCCTTCCACCTTCTCTCTCTCAGGCTTCTTGGTCTTGTCTCTGCCTGTCTGTATTAGCTTCATTCCCCTCTTAGATCTTCAAAGAGATCACGTCCACGAGACCATAGCGATCAACCCACTCTGTCCTACAGCAGACGCACATGAGATTAGAGGTCACACGGTTTGCCCACCCTAACCCTGCGGTGAGTGACACAATTAGTGTAGGGCTCTGACTCCTACTCCAGAGGTCCACTATCTGTTACATGCTGCCTCGCTTCACCCTAGACATAGAGGGGTGTGGGGGGCAGAGGAGGGGCTCATGCCCTGTTCCAAACTTCAGTAATATGAAGCTCAGTCTCAAATGAAATAAAATTTGCACAATATCAGAAAGAGATGGACATAGGCTGAACCAGAAGCAATTACTATTTTGAGATGCAAGGCATACCGACATGGTGTTGGTGTGAAAAGAGACAAATAGTCAAAAGACCCACATTTTAGCCATGTCTAGTTAATGAACAACTTGTTTGACCTTAAGCAATTCACTGAACCTGTCCTCATATCTTTAATGGAGAACAAATTCGGTACTTCCAAGCTCTTTGGGCTGATGATCGAATGAGATCATGGGAATGCCCCTATTTGAAACAAAACACTCGCAGAAAGGCTAGATGAACACAGGCCTTAGAATTATTTTTCCATCATGTTACAAACCTATCCAGGACTGATATCTGCTCAAAGGCCTATTTACCATCATTGCTTTCCAAGTATGACCCTCCTTTAAGTACCGCTCTGTTTTTCAAATTATGTACTTCTCCAGATGCACGTTTCTCCTTTTCCAGGCTGATCTCATTTGTTCATTTCCTGCCCATATTTCTAATCTCTCTAAGGTTGCTCTGTACTATGTCTCTTCCTCACTAGTGTCTGCAACACCATCGTATTTACCTTCATCTGCTGATATAATTACCATAATAGGTTTACAGCCTCTTTCCAAGACATGAATAACAATACGACATGAAATGCATCTAAAGCTGACTGCTGCAGCATCTTCCTGGAACTAGCAGCATGCCATTTTTCATGCTTGTTGGGTTTTTCAGCCAGTTTTGAGGTCAGGTCTCATGCTTCAGAGACCCTCCTAACCCAACCCAAGGCTGTTTGGTTTGGTTTGGTTTCAATCATATGGGATGCAGGCTTGTTTCTCGTGCTCATACTAAAGTAAAATGAGTTATAACGTGCCAGCCCATGAGAATAAGTCAGTGGGTTCCTTTCCAAATTTCTCCTGTCTCACATCAGTGTGAGGGTGCTCGCTGTGATTCTGTCTCTGTGTAGTGCATCCCGAAATCAAGAGGACCTAAGTTTTCCGAGTGGAATTCCAAATCCTTGCGTTTTTTCCAGTGAAAACCTGCAGCCAAGTGCCTCCTTAAGCCAGAGGAATAGGGTGCATCATCTCTGAGGCTCACTACAAAGAAAACTTTTCCTTGTTGTTTTTCTCAATCATTTGGCTGACATTAGAGTCCTGTCTTTGCTTCCATTACAACACTTGGCAGTTTCTAAAGAGAAAGGAGTTTGAAAAAAAGAAAAAAACCCAAAAGATGAATCCATGGGTGAATAAACTGGAGAAACGGTTTCGATGACCTATTATAGCAAATCATTTTCTTTTCTTCTTAGCTTGGAATTAGTTTTTGTTTTGTCTTTTTAATTGAGCTCAACATGGGGTCCTTTGTCTTCTTCTAATCTCTGGAATATACCTGTTCATTTCTTGCTGAGCACTTCTGGCCATTCCCACCGGCCATTTTGCTTTTTTTTCAGTTCAAGCTCGAAACAGTTGGAAATTCAGGTCGTGTCAAACCTTGGGGCTCTTTCGGAACTACCATAAGGATCTCCAAATTTCTTTTTAAAAATATATTAAAAATGTTTTACGTACAGCCACCTTGGAAATGCTGAATTTTAGTTTCTGAATACAGAGGAGAGAAAAGCTGCAAGTATCTTAATACCTTAAGTTAATTGCAGTGTTTGAAGAAAAGTAATTTATATCAATTCCTTTCATCCATGGAAGTAGAAAAGCATGAACTTGGGACACAGACCTGGTTTTCTATGCTGGCTACATCAAATACTTGCTTTATGAAACTGGGAAGTTTTCTTAACCTTTGTGAGTTTGTTTCTTCTATATAATGGTGATACTACTACTATTCCTGTCGTGGAACACTGTTTAGATTAAATGACCAAAATAGTGGCTCTTAAATACAGTGTCTGGTGCACAGTAGGTGATCAGTAAAAATCAGCTGCTTCCCTTGTCTTCCTATAAGCACAATGGCAAAACCTGTCATCTGTTATTAATACACGTGACTTTCTCATAACACTATTACCAGGCAGTTATGAACTACTAAGAGAAAAAATGTCTTTTCATGAAATTAATAATAAGGATAATGATACAATGCAGGGAGCATTTTAAATGCTTTATACATTATTCCATTCAATCCTCACAAAGGAAAGTAATTTTACTACTACTATTCCCATTTACAAAAAAAGGATGCAGAATTTGAAAATGATTAAATGACATGCCAGTTAGTAATGGGTCAAGACATCATGTATATAAAGCATTCTTTGTACTGCCTGCCACATAGTAAATTCTTAATAAATATTAGAAATTTGGTGAAGGAATAAGATTTCTTTTGCAATACAATTAGATCCCTTCTTGTGATATCCTTTTATTTGTGTAACCATCTTTATTGAGCTATAACTCATATACCATAAAATGTCCCAATTCAATGTTTTGTTTTGTTTTTAGTAATATTCACAGTTGTACAGCCATCACCACAATCTAAGTGTAGAACACTTTCCTCACCAGAGAAGTGTTTTATTTTTTAAAATCTGGATGTTCATAGATTTCTTAAGGGAGAAATGATATTAAAAATGTCACTTTTCTCATACATTGTTGGTTGGAATATAAAATGGCCCAGCCACTCCTGGAAATAATTTGGCAGTTTCCCATAAGACTAAACATGCAATTACACTCTTGGGCATTTATCCTAGAGAAATAAAAACTTAACGTTCCCACAAAACTTGTACAGGAATTTTTATAGCCGTTGTATTCATAGCCAAATAGTGGAAATAACCCAAAGGCCCTTGACTAGGTGTACGGATAAAGTCTGGAACAGCCACACAATGCAATACTTCTCAACAATAAAAAAAGTCAACTATTGACGGATGAAAAAGTAGTATGCTTAATGAACAAAAATGATTTCACAAAATGATATCTTGAATGATTCATTTATATATCATCATCAAAACGACAAAACTTTAGAGATGGAAAATACATTAGTGGTTACCAGGGGACAGGGATGGGGTAGGTGTGACAATGAGGTGGCTGCATGAGAGAGTTCCTTTGGAGTGATGGCACAACTCTGTTATTTTGTTTGTGATGGTGGTTATATGAATATGCAAGGGATACAATTACATAGAAACACACACACACAAGCTCACACATACAAATGCGTGTAAAAATTGGTGAAATCTGAATAAGGCCCTGGTGTCTTGTTAACCATTGTTAGTTTCCTGGCTTTAATATTGTACTATTGTTATATAAGACGTGGCCATTGGTGAAAGCTAACAGAAATGTTCAGAAAACTCTATGTCTTATTTTTGCAACTTCCTGTGCGCCTATAATCATTTCAAAATAAAAAGGTAAAATAATGGCACTTCAAAACGAAAGCCAAGACAAGTGTTAAAGAAGATGCCCAGACATGAAAGCTGGCATGTGTATGATTTTTGAGACCAGTCTTAGGATTGACACAAGTTGATCATCATTGCTAAAGACTTCACAGAAAGGTGGAAACCACAAAACAAAGCTCTCAAAGTGGAAAATGATTCAAGGCAATGGAAAGAGCACCTTGAAAGCACAGATAAAAGCAGAGCCTCAAAGCTGTTTATAAATATAAGCTAAATTAAAGAATAAGTAAAAGATATCATAGAAAAGGTGGAAAGATCACAGTAATTAGAAACTATAGGAGTAAACCTACGTAAAAGATGGTCTTAATAAGTTATCATGAGGAAGAGGACCCAAACTCCTAAAAACCCTCTTTAAGGGTTTTAGAGCGGGACATTGTAGTGAAAAAATTTCAAAGTTAATTTATTTGGATTAGGAGTATCAACACAAAGTAGCACCAACGACCATATCCTCAGAAATAAATGTATGATTAGTATACTGATTTCATAGAGAATAACAGTAAGGACAAGAGTAAAATTATTAAGTGTCATAAGCCCAAGAACTTTTCTAAATATTTTACATGTATTAACTTATTTAATTCTCATAACAATCTGCGGAGATTGATTCTATTATTATTGCCCTTTTTACAGTGAGAAAACTGAGACACAGTGATATTGTTATTTGACCAAAGCTAATACAGCAAGTAAGTGGTGGGGCTGCAGCTGGAATTGATAGAGCTCCAAATGGCCATGAACCCCATTTTGAAATTCAAAATTAAATAAAGGATGTGAATTAATCTATAATGGTAGCATGGCAAATTAAGCCCGAATACCAATTAGTCCCTTAATCACCTAGTGAAAAGAAGAAACAAATTGACTTTAGTTGAATTAACAGGAACTTTTAGTTATCCAGGGTCCATTCTGAAGACAATTTTTATGACTATAAAATAACTGATGTCCATACGATGAGTAGAGCAATATGGTAGATTAGATAATTTAGCCTTTCCAACGCAAAATATCTAAATGCACAGTTAGGGGCCAAAGAAAGGGAATTGAAAATAGAAGTAGGCAGGAGAGCTGACACTTGGACTGCCTTGTGGGAATTGGCCAGGTAGTAGGTGCTTCAGGATTTACTGTATATAACACACTTGGTAACCAAGGGTTTGAGTTTAAAGCTCCAGAGAGGACAAGAAAGGAGGTCCTTTGGTCCACACCAAAGCAGGAGAGGTTGGAAGAGACAGACCCCCCAGCTCCCCAGATACATTTTGGTCCTCTGTGAAGAAAATCAAGTAGAAAATCTTATTAATAAAGAGTGATGACATGGAACTTGTTGGCTTTGGTCTGTGCTCTTGATGGAGCATTATAGGGTGAGTCTCCTCAGAATTTGTAACGATGAGGGGACCCTCACACAGGTATGGATTTTATTTTAAACCACTAGGAATTCCTAAAATGAGTACACTAAGTCCCTTCAAAGCTTCATATAATAAAAAAATCAGATAAAATAAAATTAGGATGTTTAAATTGACAAAATTCCAAGTACAAATAAGATGTAAGTACTGGAACAGAATATGACACTATCAAAACAGAAAAATGCAGATTTTTTAAAAGGGAAAGGGCATATATCTTCTAGAAAAAAAAAAGTCAATAAATTAAACACTTAATGGACAGCTAAACAGCAGATTGACTACATCAGAGGAGGGAATTTGTGAGCTGGAATGTAAATATGATCAAATAACTCTGATGGTGGCAAAGAATGAAAAGAAATGGAAAATACAACAGAGAGGCTAAGAGACCTAGACATTGGGGAGATGGCTCACCATCCATTTATAGGAATACGCAGATAGGAGAGGGACTGGAGGGAGGAAATTATCAGAGTGATAATGGCTAAGACATTTCCAGAACCATTCAAAGACGTGAATCCTCAGATTCAAAAAGCGTGTTGAGCTCAAAGAAGAAAAAATAAAAATACCTAAATTTTTACTATAATGGCAGAACGCAAAGACAAAGAAAAGATGGCAAAGGTAAGCAGAGAGGCATAAAGATTACCTATAAAGGAACTTTGATTCCAAAACCACATCAGCTTTTGAAAGACCCCCGACATCTTCAAAGTCATATCAAACACCACCCAATACAAGGTTAGTGTTTAGCACATTTTATTTATTCTCATTCTTGGTAATCTATGCAATTCATATGTGGACATGATAATAATACTCCCTTTGTATGCTGTATACAGTTTTTCAAAAATCTCTGCCATGTGATGAGCTTGGTCTTAAGAATGTGATCTCTGGCCCTGGAGACAGATGAAAGAAATTCTAACCCTGACTCCTCCTACTAGAAGCTTTCTGACCTTAGGTAAGTTATTTAATCTTGTCTATAACATGGTAGCACTCATAGATTATCATAATATTTTGTGTTTTGAGTGACATGATACATATAAAACAGTGCCCAGAATACAGGAAACACTCAATGAACATTAGCTCGTGTTATTATTATTACTGTGTTTCATTTGATCTTCACAGTAGCACTGCAGTGGAGGCTGTTTCCATTTTCCCAGGGAATTTTATTATTTGATAGTTAATGGCTCATTTAGAATCACAATTAGACTTTTTAGAGCTAGGACCAGAATTCATGTCTCTTGTGTCTTACCATTTTGAGCTATCTTTTAAAGTACTACTCTCACAAAAATGTTTTCAAATAAAGGATTTATCCTGGGTATCCGCTGCATAAGATAACACACCTCTCAAAGCTTCAAACATTCCCTTTGTATTTATTGGTCTGTTAGAGGGGGGTTCACAGCTCTTCTTAATATACACCCTGACTTTTTTTATTTTCACTGCATCTCTAGGCTGCACATATCAGTTCAGTGAGGACTGGCATTCGGTTATGCATAAGTCCATCTGTAAGGGAGGCTGGAAAATGGGAGTTTTTCAAGCTGGGCACACAGCCACCCTCAACAAAATCAGGGTTTTCTTAGAAGAAAGGAGACGACTGGTAATCAGTTAGACAAATGCTATAATGTGTAAGAGGTGTGGTCTGAGAAGGAGATGGCACCTTTGGAAAGAAGGAGGCAGGCAGGAGAGTGCAAGAGTCTGCCAGGGTTTGTGGCCCTGCACATGCTCTGCAAAGCTCTGCATTCATTTGGCCGTGGCTGACCTCTTTGGCTTTACATCTTGCCCAACTAACGTCCTCACTACCTATAGGATTTCAGGTTCTTAAGTGTGCCATGCTTCCTCTTTTATAGGCCCTCTGTCTGCAAACACCCTCCTCTTCCATTCTACACCGCTGCCGCTACCACCCGTCATTACACACACACACACACACACACACACACACACACACACCAGCACACGTTTCCATCACCACACCACACGTGCATTACAGAGGGTGCCCCCCAAAATGTATACACATTTTAAGAAAGGAGAAAACTATTATAATTGTAATACAACGAATTACAGTAGCATGCATTTAACACCATCATTTGAGCAAACGTCATGCTACACATTGCTATGTAATCCAATCCAACTTCGAAAAGTAATATATAGATAACATCTCTTAAAATGTGTATACATATTTTTGGCACCTCTAGTATTTTGCCAGGCTAACTGAAATATGCACTGAGGCCATGGGAAACCTTCCCTGTCCCCCAAGTCCTGGTTCAGCTCCCCATCTGTCCTTGTGGCCCTTTGTGCATACCCCTATTGGAACACCCATCACACTGTACTGTGTGTTTGTGAAGGTGGTCCACCTCCCTACCCCCCCCCCATTTTCCAAACTGTTAGTATCTTAAAGGCAGAAACTCTATTCTATTTTCACCAGGTCAGGTGGCATTTTACTCATTTTTTGGTTTGCCAATTATGTGTACAGTATCTGGCCCCAAATGAGTGACCAATAAACATTTGTGGAATAAATGAATCAATTCAACTCTGAATATTTCAGGTGTTCACCAGAGGAAAAAAAAAATAGTGCAGACAGGCAGTAAGAATAGTGATTGTATATTGAGGGTTTGTAAGATGTGAAGCAGGCTGGGTTTCGAGCTTTACATGGGCTATCTTTCTTTTAATTTTTCCAACAACCGAAGAAACTGAGGCACAGACAGGCTACTTGCCCTAGGTCATATAAAACACTGATCAGGGATTGGAACCCCGGTTGTTTCTGCTCCACAATCTAAATCCCGAATGGCCAGGCTATGTTGCTGATCCTGAAGTTGGCTGTACGTTCTGAGAGGGAGCTGCAGCCTAGAGCTCCAGCATGCCAAACAGCTGTTAGATGGCACAGATCTTGCTGACTCAGCAAGGGACATTTTATCTTGTCTGAAGAGAGAATGAGAAGAGAGAAAAGTGAAAGGCTAGGGGGTCTTTCTTTGGGGAAAAAGGATAAGCAGGATGACAAATGAAGTAAACTGAGAATCCACATCAGTACAACCACAGGCTCAAGCCTAAGATCGGCATTTCATCTATCAACACCATTCTGACAACCAGAGAATTAAACATCTCTGGGGAGAGGGTTCCCATCTTGACTCACAAGGGCAAATGCTGAGTTCTGAAGCCTGCTCTCCACATGGGGTTTAACAAAAGCAGCTTCCCAGATGGCCTGATAATCCCTGAAGCATTAACACTGGAAAACTGGCAAAGGCAGCACATGATACAGAAAGCAAGCTTATCCTAATAAGAATACTAAAAGCTTACATTTATTGGGCACTTAGAATCAGTCTCAAGCAACTGAGTGGCTATTTCATTTAACCCTCCAAAAAAATATAATGAGATAGACGTTAGCCCCATTTTACAGACATGGGACCAAAGGACAGCAGTCGTGCCTGTTAGTAGCCTACTGTGTCAGCCCCAAGCCCATCCTTCTATAGTCTACACTCTCTATAACCTCTTCTCAGCTGGGACTCTGCAAACTACATGACCCAGGACCCTTAACCAGCTAGGTTCCCATTAAGTTCTGCAAATAGATGGCAGAACATGGAGAAAGAGAACCAAATAAAGGGAAACAGAACTTCCTTCCTGTTTCCCTGTTCCGGCAGCTTCACTCCTATAGCTGCAGCTGTTGTCTCCAGCCTCCATCTTCTTTTGGTACTTCCACTCCCAGCTTTGTCACTCCTTCTCAAGAGCATCAGGAACAGAAAGGTGGAGCCCTCTCCTCCTCAGAAATCCGAGCATCAACTCCGCAGTGCAGCCCCTCCGCACACCTCCATTCTAGCAGTCCTCTCTCTTCGTTCACTCAGCCTTGGGTAGTTGCTGTTTCCTCTCGCTACTATCTCTGGTTTTACCTCTATGTTCCTTTTTCATCCTTAGGCTTCCAGCATGTATTATATATGCCCAATTCTGTGTCTGAAGTGCCGAGGATGGCGTCTGTTTTTATGACTGAATATGGACTGATACAAAGAAGTTAAATATCGTGCCCAATGTCACACACCTAGTAAGCAGCATGGCCATTCCTAAACCCAGGTTTTCCACAGAAGTTTAAATAGGCAGATTTATCTACAATGGGGAGGTGGGACCACAGCAGACAATCAATACACGTTGGTTGAAATGAACCAACTCCTCAGTGCTCACACCATAATTATATTTTTGTTAATAATAACGTATGTGTATAAATCTTTAGTGTTTGGAAGGGGTTTCATAGCCATTACTTCACATGATTCAAAAAGGAAATATAGTATAGTTAAGGGTATAACCTTCAGAGTAAGACAGACATTAGTTTCATCTTGGTTCCGCCATATAAAAGCTGTATGATCTCTGACACGTTACCGAACCTCGCTGAAACTTAATTTTGCTATCTATGAAAACTGGTTACTAGAACTACCTACCTCAAACAGCTGTTGTGATCATTTAATTAATGTAATATAATGTATATAATATGTCAAGAACTGTATAGGGTCTGAGATTTTATCCTACTTACAACCTAACAAGTTAGTTTGTTACTATTTCACGGATGCCGACAGAAGACAGGAGACTCCTGGGTCAGAGACAAATGACTTCATCACTCACGAGAAAAGCATTAGCCAGAGTTTCACGTTGGCTTTCAGTGATCGCTTATGCTTCTAAATTCTCACAGGGATGGTGCAAAGGGCTGAACATGGCTGACTGCACACACAGTGGGTTGTGTTACAGAACACTGCGCTTGGGGGAGTCACTATTTTTACAGTAAACCAAAGTAACACTACTCTTTGGGGGAAATGCTACCTCATCTGCCAAGCTTGCTCACAGAAAACACAACCATGAGAAATAATCCAGGTAAAGAGCAGTCGGGGCCTTGCATTTTGAGGATAACCAGTGAGGACATGCAGGGATACTCAAAGCCCATGGCGGATTGCCTCTCCCAACAAAATGTATGAAGTGCTTAGTAATTAAACAGTGCATGGCAGTGATCATGATGAGTCTCATAAAACCCAATCATGAAAGGATATTTGCTCCAATTTATAGCTGAGGAAATTGGCTCAGAGACATGAAATGACTTGCTCAATGGTAATACCTTTTGGGGGGGAGTGACGGTTCTGGGTCCCAAAATCAGAAATCATGATCCCAAATCCTATGCCCCTTCCTCTCCATCAAGTGGTCTATTTGTAAGGATAAGTAGCATGTATCATTAGCCCAGGACTGGTGACATAGTTGGCAGGGTTCAATGTTCACGTTTCTAGAATTCTTGACCTTTACAGCCAAAGGGGCCCAAGATATAATCTATTTTAGTGGGCTCTGAATTGTATTTACCAGGGATCTGGTTGTCCAGTGAGCTTCCTCAGAGGCTACCAAGGGTGGGGGTGGGAGTGGGGGGCACATGAAGGGAAGGTTGGGGAAGGGCTCTATCCAAGCAGCTCCACTTTTATTGGGGTTATGCATAAGATGACCCTGGATTTATTTTTAAAGGGAAGGTATGCCCCCAGAAAACCTCAGACTTAACTAATATTTTATTTTAAAGGTGAGGAAGCTAAGGCCCACAAAGATGAAGGAATTTGGCTCAATTTACACAATGAGTAACAGAACCATGGCTCACCTTTGCTGTCCTGGCTTTCAGACAAATGTTCTCTCCTCCAGGCTGGAGGTGGCCTCAGATAAGTGTAAGAGCTGTTATATAATGAGATGTACTTCTAAAACCAGATAGTACCGAGCCACTATCAGGAAACTATGCACTTCGAATTGCCTGGCTAGACATGACAATGATCTCTCCTACCAGCTAGTGTAACGCCGTGTCTGGAGTCAGAAAAGTGTGGTATGACTCCCTGCTGGACTGGGTAATGAGCTAGCTGATGTTCATTCATTCACTATTGCATTCAAATGTTCACTGAGGGCCTATTATATGCCAGGGACTGTACTCATTCCCAGGGATATAACTGTGAAAAAGACAGATTTTTGAATAAGGTACTGAAACTTTCTCATTCACTCATCCGGAAATTAGTATTGAGCACCTACTATAAGCCAACCACTGTGTGAGGTACTAGGGGCATTGCCCTCAGAGGGCTCCCAGGCTAGTGGGAAAGGGGTAAACAAGGATCTATAATACAGAATGATAAGTGTCCAGCTGGGGCACATTAGGAAGTACACAGATAGATACACCTCACTCGGCTTTGAGGACCCAGAGAAAGGACCCTGGAAACACTCAAGATAAAGCTGAGATGTGAGGGAGAGAGAGAGAGTGCAGCCCAGTTACCTCATCTATAAAATAGGAATAATATTTTCCTCTCAGGGTTGCTACTGTGGTCCAAAGAAAGACACTAGTTTTCCGTGTCTGCAGGGGATATGTTCTGAGCCCCCCAGTGAATGCCTGAAACTGTGGATGGTACCAAACCCTAAATATATTATGTTTTTTTCCTACCTACGATACAATTTAATTTATAAAATAGGCACAGGAAGAGATTAAAAATAGTAACTAATAATAAAATGGAACAATGATAATATACTGTGATAAAAGTTATGTGAACGTGGTCTCTGTCTCTGATAACTGACCTGATATCCTGGACTGTTACCCAGTGACTAATGAGCAGGCAGTGTACACAGCACGGACACACTGGGCAAAGGGCTGACCCACCTCCCAGGCAGGACTGGGTGGGATGGCGGGAAATGTCCTGACATTACTCAGAATAGCAGGCAATTTAAAACTTATGAATTATTTATTTCTGGAATTTTTCACTTAATAATGTTCAGACTGCAATTGACGTGAACAGAAACTGTGGAAGGTGTAACTGCACATAAGTGGGGACTCCTGAATTCTTGTGTCCAGCCTGGCACCCGGGGATGGACGGCACTACATGTTACTTTCTGTCCCTATCTTTGTATACACAGGAGCTGACCGTGACTTTATGTCTGTCTGTGGCTGATGACCAAGGGAGTCAGCAGCCCACAGAGGAAGGAATCTTTGTCTCCAGGCTCATTAGCATCAGGGGCCAAGCAAGTAACCAGGCCCAGACACTGGCCTTGGAAAGGAGCCTGCGCTGCTGGCCACTTCATTTGGGAATTTCACCCTGTGGCTAAGACCGTACCAAATACAATTTTCTTCCTGAAGTGGTTTCCTCCCCCACCCCNCACCCTCCCACCAAGTGATTTATGTCTCACGGAGGGCCTTTTCCCCTTCATAGCCCATCTGGCCTTCCTGCCTCAGCCTGCAGGGAGGGTGTAATCCTGTGTTTGCAGCTTTACAGATGGTTTCTATGGAAATTATGACAATATTACAGCTACTGTGGAGCCACATCATTGCTGATTGAATGCGGAGACGGCACTTGAAAGGGGAAATATGGAATTAAATATCAACAGCCTAAGTCCTTAGAGACAATGATGAGAGTTTTCGTAATGTTGTTCCTATCAACAGTGAAAACAATAACAAACTACTATTGTTCTTACATTAACAATACAAAGAAGGGTTATTTCTCAAACCCTTTGTAGAGACGAAACAACCACAGGCCCCAGGCAAGTGCTCATTGGCAAAATTCAGAAATGAGGGTGTCACTCGCATGTGGAATTAAAAAGCAAACAAGCTCATAGATACAGAGCACCGACTGGGGGGTTGCCGGAGGTGGGGGTGGAAGGTGGGAGAAATGCGAAAAAAGGTACAAATTTACAATTATAAAATAAGTAAGTCCTGAGGATATAATGCGCAGCTTCGTGCCCAAAGGTAACAACACCATATTACATATTTGAAAGTTGCTAACAGAGTAGATTTTAAAAGCTGTCATCACAAGAAAAGAAAACTCTGTAACTATGTTTGGTGACGGATGCTTACTAGACCTATGGTGGTGATTATTTTGCAACATACACATAAATATCGAATCACTGTTACACCAGAAACTAATATAATGTTGTCTGTCAATTATACCTCTATAATACATAAAATGACACACAACAAAATAAAAAAGAGCAAGGTAAAATTTTAGATACAGGTTAGAGAATCAAAGGGTATAATCTAAATAACTGAATCCTTCAAATGCCTGCCATGTCACAAAAGACCTGGCTACAACTGCATCTGATTTGGTGCGGTTTGACAACTGCTCTCTCAAATCATCACAAGAACTTTGTAAGGAATTGGGAAATAGAAAGGCTTATTTAGGGGAAAGGAGTGGTCAGCGTCACTTAATAGTTCCCAAATGCTGAGACAGTAAAGAAAAGACCCACAGAACTGTGCCTCCATTGAGGGTTTCTCTCCAGCACAGTTCCTTACTTTCGTTGCGGCCCATATTTTCTCCCATGAGAATTTAATCTCGCTCTCTATCTTTTTTTTTTTTTAAGTCATCTATGTTTTGAGGTTAACTTGAACAGAATTCTCTTCTTGGTAAGAGAAAATGTAATGCTTTTATTTCATTTCAAAAGCAATGCGAGGTCTTTGTAGAAAATAGGGGAAATGTTTGTAGAAAAAGAAGGGATAAAAGACAACACAAGTTATCCATTATCCCACTGCTCAGAAATACACCACTGCTAAGATTTTGCTCGATTTCCATTGAGTTTTTTTACTGTGGCTGACAGCATGGGTTTGGGGATTTGCAAGCTAAGTGCATGCAGGTTATTTAACCTCCCTACCCCTCGGTTTTCCCACCCAAGGAGTTGCTAACACCTTCTTTCGGAGGGCTGAGGGACTTAAGAAACCACAAACACTTTTTCGTGCCATTATTTTTCTACAGCACCATTTTTAATGTCTTTATAGTGTTGTTATATGACTCTGTCATAAATTATTTATAATATCCTATTACTGGATCACTTGTTCTGTGTATGTACTATCACAAACCATAGAGTGACTTCTTATAATTGCCAGCCCTTCCTTTTGTTTTCATGTGTTATTCAGCAAAGGGGTTGAAGTCAACTCATTGACACCAAATATACTAAGCACATGTGACTGTTGTGGACACTGAGGACCAGCAGTCAGGAGTGTGTGGCGAGTGCCCTCGCAGAGCTGAGTGAGTGGGGAGAATGGAGGAGTACTAGGCGGGGAAACAGAAAATTTGGTTCTTAGCTCCACCCCCCCAAGTCCCCCTTCTACTAACTGTGTAACTTGGACATGTGACCTAATCTCTCTTTTCTCATCTATAAAATAGGTGTAATTATAGTTCCTCCCTCCAAGGGTTTTTGTGAGCAGACTAAATAAATGTAAAATGCTTTAAAAAGTGCCTTGGCACAGCCTTACTCCCAACCTCCTCAAAATGGAAACAACCCAAATGTCTATCTGCTCGTGAATGGATAAGCAAAACGTGGTCCATCCATACAACAGAACAATACCCACCCCCAAAAGAAGGCATAAAGCACCGATACATGGGACAATATGGATGAACCTTGAAATATTATGCTAAGTGACATAAGCCAAACAAACGAACAAAAGGGGCCACATAGTGTAGAATTCCATCTATGTGGATTGTCTCGAATAGCGAAATCTAGAGAGACCAGAAAGCAGCTTCGTGGTTGCCAGGGGCTGGAGAGAGTGGGTAGTGGGGGCTTAGTGCTTAATGGGTACAGTTTCCTTTTGGGGTGATGAGAAAGTTCTGGAACAAGATAGTTATGATGGCACTGTAAATGTATTTAATACCACTGAATTGTACTTGAACATGGTTAAATTGTAATTTTATGTTACATATATTTTACCACAGTAAAAACAACAACAAAAGAAAACAGTGCCTGGCATAGAGTAAGCACTCAATGATGTTTATGTTTCATCCTTATTCCCCTCTGAAGGTCTCATTTTTCATATTTATAAATGAAAGAGACAAAGTAATCTTTGCAATTGCTTCTAGCTCTGAGATTGTACAGTCTAGTTGGATGCACCTGCCTCGTGGTGGAGAAAATCGTTTTGTGAATATCATTTTCCTGCCCTCTCTTCTTCTGGCCTGACCAAGGCCCAGCGGTCTTCTGAGCACTCATTTTGAAGCTACCATCACCTCTTTCAGTACCTGATAGATATCTCTGATTTCTAGTGGCTTGGAAGAGGTTCACGGTGGACTCTCGGTAAATATCTGTTGGACCCATGAATGGATAAAAGAAAAAATGAGTGCAAGAGTGACTGCATGGCCATTGCCTCTGACTGCATGCCTCACGTGGAGCCAGCCCGTGCTGAATTCCTGAGCCCTCAGTTAGATTTCATGCGGTGAGCACACATCTTCCAAAAGGTAATAAACACCTTCCCAAGAACACCCGCCCTTACCCTGAAAATTCTTAATCATACTTTTATTGGCCAAGTCATTCTTTCAGCTCCCAAAGCTCCACATTTTTAACCTGTTGACATGTCTCAAGGACGAGTGAGCCTAGCAGTCTCTCTCTGTTCACTTAATTATGTCGTGTTCTGTTAATGCTCCAAGAAGAGTTACTTCCCACACTTGCTTCTCCTCTGTGCAGCTCCAAGCTGTTTGCTGCCTTCACAGCTCTCCTTTCCTAGCACTCCAGTAAATGCTTATTTTAAACTTGATCTCCTTCTTCCTCATCACTTGGGCTTCCTTGAATTACATCCCACTGTCATTTCCAGGTTATTCTCTTGAACCTCCCCTTTTCTTCTGTTTTTTGTTTTTGTTTTTGTTTTAATTTTTATCAGAATTTATTTGAGCCAAACTGACGACAAATGCCAGGGAGCAAGATCTCAAACGCTCCCTTTTACAAAGCCTCGCCTCCACGTCATAGATATGCATTCTCTAAAATATCGTGCATTGTTCTCTTCATTGTCAGATATGTAGTTTTAATTCCTTCCCCCAATCTCAGAAATACTGAAGAAGGGAATACGTGTTTCTTGTTGAGCCTTTTAGATTGTCTTGTGAAGTTACCATATCTATTTTAAATGTCTGAATCTTTTCATATTGAAAAGTTGCTGTTACTCACTCTGCCACTCTAATACACAAACATACACACACACACACACACACACACACACACACACACACACACATACTTCCTTGTGCCCCTTTTCTTGTATTCAGGACCAAGGGTAGGCAAACTGTTGCCCTTAGGCTAAATCCAGCCCACCACTTGATTTTTTTTTTCTTTAAGATTTTATTGGGGAATTGGGAAAGGGGAACAGTGTTGGGGAATTGGGGAAGGGGAACAGACAAGTTACTGTCCTTTAATCTTAGCTTCGAGGGTGCAGCTAGCTCAGCTCCAAGTCCAGTCGCCATCTGGCTGCCCATCGGCAGCTCGCTGCTGCTCAGTTCAAGGTGCCGTGTTCAGTCTTAGTTGCAGGTGGGCGTAGCCCACCATCTCATGTGGGAGTCAAACAGGCAACCTTGTTGTTAGGAGCACGTGCTCTCACCAACTGGGCCATCCTGCCACCTGTTGGTAGCTCAGCAGCTGCTCAGCTTGGGTGCAGCACCACTGGCCCATGTGGGAATTGAACCAGTGACCCTGTTGCTCAGAGCTCGTGCTCTTAACCAGCTGAGCCACTCGGCCGGCCCCCCATCACTTGATTTTGTAAATAAAGTTTAATTGGCACATAGCCACCGCATTCATTTACATATTGTCTATGGATGCTTTTGTTATACAGAGTTTAGTAGTTACGATAGACACCTTACAGCCTGCAAAGCCTAAAATATTTACTTTCTGGACCTTTATAGAAAACGTTTGCAGACTCCTATTGTAGACAATCAAGGGACATCTCATCCTTTGTTTGCAAAATCTTAGCACGCATTGCCAAATACTGCCTTCATTTTCAAATCACCCACACCCATTTGAAACTCCATGTTTCCCACCCTGTAATCTCACTAAAAAATTCCCTAAATGTACCACTGGCTGGCTTCCCAGCTCTCCCTTGGTGGTGTGTAGGAGAAAGTTATATCTCTGGAAAGGTTTTCCTTTCCTATCAATTGTGTGAGATGTGATCATTTATCAACTGTATTTTTTTTTCCTTCTCGTTCAGTATCCATTTATCACGCAACTTTCCATTTCATTGGTTTTATTTATTTCTAAGTGACAGGATGTGGGAATATTAGCGATAAACAGCCCCTCCCTAGCCCACTTCCAAATACACATAAGCATTGCATCTTTTCTGTTAGTACATAGTCTAGCTGCTTGAAAACAAACCATGTGGTTCTGCCCTCGACAGAGCCTGTCCAGGATGGGCCGTGAGTGGGCTCCGGGTTCCTGTAGACCTGTGTTTGAGCCCGATTTCTGCCACCATCCTTTGAATACCATCTGCCCTTGGCCTTCATATCAGGCCGACCCCCCAGCAAGCCATGGCACACAATAAAAATGATCGTTAGGCACTTGGGCCTTATCATGACAACTGTCCTAGTCCCGCTCCAATTCTTCCTTCTCTTTCTCTATCTCCTGGCCACTTTCTAGGGCCTCAGAGCTTCTGATGTTTTCTAATTTAGCTACTGTGTTCACTTTTTGGACTTGACAAAATTCTGCTCTCCCGGTTCGATTCTGTGAGCCCCGTTCTCTCATCGCTTTCCAGAAAGTCCCACTAGTTAGTTGGCATTTTATTTTGGATAATTCTCTTAGCCAAGCCAGCTCTAGGTGCTGGATCCCATTCAGTACCGATGCTTAGCTGCTACCACGTGAAAGGAGAACAGTGCAGTGGTGCATGAAAAGCAATCAGACAGGCCTAGAGTTTGAATCTGACTTGGTCCGTTTCTGGTTGTATAATTATAGGAAGTCAAGTAACGTCTCCGAGATGCAGTTTCTCTTCCAGACTATGTAGGTATTGATACCTATTTTGTAGAGTTATCGTGAGGATTAGAGACAGCAGTGCCTTGCATAAATTAGTATTCCATATATGGACTGTCCATTAAAACACACACTGAACTTCATATGTGTGTCCTCAAATCCAAAAAAAAGTAAAAGTTCAATAGAGTAAGGTGAGAATTACTTTAGTAGAGAAAAGTTCTATTCTTTTAGTGGATTTCCGTTTACAACTTTAACTTTCTTCCTTTCGATGTTTTTATCTCCAGCTAAGATTTACAATCTTCTTCTTCCCATGTCCGTTACTTTGTCCCCACGTACCAGGCTCTTGTGGCCCCTTAATCTCATTTGCTGTTGAGCAATGTGGTCCAGGCTGCACCCCTCTTTCTTATAGAATTTACACAAAAGGCTTCTCTGGCATTCTACACCCTAGAGTCCTGCCTGTGAAGTTTCATATAGGAAGTAACCATCCCATGCTCGGTGTTCTTGTAACGTAAAAATGACCACACCACATGTGGACATTTCTAAGAATTTTCCATTGTCAAATGATAATGAAATGAATGTGTACAAAGATTTAGCTAGGAGGAGACCAATGGCCTCCTTATTTACAATAGTAAAAGAAGAGAAAATAAAGTAAAATCAAAACTGAAAAAAAAAGTAAATATTCGATTAAAAAGAATTGGTAATTAAATGTATGATACCTCACAATGGAGTCCTAGATGGCCATTGCAAAACATGTTTCATAAAATCGTTGATGCTCTGTAAAGAGGCCTAAATCACTTAAGTTTAAAAAATACAGTTTGGGGTTTCCGGTCCAGCATGTGAGGGGCTTAGAAGTTGCCACTCCATCTTAACAACAAATAAAAAGCTGAGCAAACTAACAAATCAACAACTCTTCTTAGATCCACCAGAAAGGTGAGGTCACAGGGAAACTGCTTCCCCCCCCCCACCCCCCCAAAAAAATTGGACAGACGGGTAGATACAGAGAATCATAACTTACCTGAGCAGAAACCCACAAGCAAACACTTCTATGGGAACCAACCAGGGTAGGAAAACCTCAATTGCTGTTGACAGATTGCTGGCAACTCAGTGTGGACAACTCTTAAAAACTCCAGGGGGACTCAGTTATCGAAGGGCCCTCACAGTTTTGACCATTACCTCCAAGAGCTCTCCTAGGACCTCTTGATGAATAGCAGAGAAAAATCTCCTCCTGTTTTTGAAAGGGGGAGGGAAAAAGGAACCATCTGAAACACACCAGAGCACTCTATTCTTTTTACTAAAGCCTGCCTTTAAGAGAAACTATTTTGCCAGAGCCTAACCTACCTGAGGGGGATGGGGAAAGTCCAAACCAGTCACCTCTAGCCTTCCACGTGGGAGAAGGGAAATATACAGTTCCAGCCCCTTCCAGTCATCCTATTCCACCTAAGGGCGGTGAAGTCCATGGTCCAGGGGCGCCAACTAACCTAAAGATGAAGTCCTAATGGCAGGACTACAGAATGCTTCCTGTCCCTCCACGCCTTGCCACTACATTACTAAAGTTCTATTTATTGGAGTTCATTTAATCCAATACACCACATCTACCTTTAAACAAAAACAGTACAAGGCATTCTAAATGGCAAAAAACACAGTTTGAAGAGACTGGATAAATATCAGAACCAGAGTCAGATATGGCAGGAACATTGGAATTATCAGACCAGGAATTTAGAAAAATTATGATTAATATGCTTCAATGGAAAAAGTAGACAACATGCAAGCATAGATAGATAATGTAAGCAGAGAGATGGAAATTCCAACAAAAATAATCCAAAAATGCTAAAAATAAATAACACTGTGAGGATAATGCCTTTGATGAGCTCTTTACTAAACTAGACATGACTGAGGAAAGAAACTCTCAATTTGAGGGCATGACAATAAAAACTTCAAAACTGAGCAAAGAGAAAAAAAGGCTAACTAAAACACAACAAAATAGCCAAGAACTATGGGACGAGTACAAAATGTGTAACATACACATAATATGTGTATGAATACCAGAAGAGAAGAAAAAAAAACAGAAGCATTATTTAAAGCAATAATGACTCAGAATTTCCCCCAAATTAATGTTAGACACCAAACCACCACAGATCGAAGAAGCTCAGAGAACACCAAGCCAAAAAAAACTATACCTAGGCATGTCATATTCAAATTTCAGAAAATTAAAAAGACAAAAATCTTAAAAGAAGACAGGAAAAAGGGACACTTTAATTATAGAGAAGCAAAGATAAGATTATATTGCATCCAATTTCTCAGAAACCATACAAACAAGAAGAGAATGGAATGAAATATTTAATGTGCTTAGAGAAATAAAAACCACCTAGAATTCTGATGTTGAGAAATATCCTTCAAACATGATAGAGAAATAAACACTTTCTTAGACAAAAAATTAAGGGAATTTGTTGGCAGTAGATCTGCCTCCCAAGAAATGTTAAAAGAAGTTCTTCATAGAGAAGAAAAAAGACAAAGGTTAGAAACTTGGATCTCCATAAAAAAAAAAAAAGGGGGCACTGAAGAAAGATGAGGGAAGATAAAATAAAAACTTTTATTTTTCTTATTCTTAATTGATCTAACATATAACAGTTTATTCAAAATAATAATAGCAGAAATGTATTCAATCATGCATATGTACATATGTATGCTTATGTATTATGTATAACTGAGATGAATAGCAGCAATAGAAATTTAAAAATATTTTGAGCTAACCTGAAACTAATAAAAAAAAGTTCATGAGTAAAAAAAAATATTTTGAGCTAAATAAAAGTAAAAAATGCAACATATTGAAATTGATGAGATGCAATTAAAACAGTGCTTAGAGGGAAATTTATAACATGGAATGTATATATTGGAAAATAATAAAGACCTAAAATCAATAGCATACGTTTTCATCTTAGGAAACTAGAAAGAGGAGACAAATTAAACCCAAAGTTAGCAGAAGAAAAGAAAGAGTAAAAATTAGAACATAAATCAATGAAATTGAAAACAAGGAATCAATAAAGAAAATTAACAAAACCAGAAGTTGGTTCTTTGAAAATAATCAATGAGCTTCTAGCCACAGTAACTAAGAAAAGAGAGGTGACACAAGTTAGTTATATCAGAAATAAAAAAAGGGACATCACTACAGATCCCATGGATATTATAAGACCAACAGAGGAAAATCATGAACAATTCTATGCCCACAAATAGCATAAGCTAGATGAAATGGATTAATTCCTTAAAAGATAAAATCTGCTAAAACTCACAGAAGAAGAAATAGAAAATCTGAACAGACCTATATCTATTAAATAAATTTGATCTATATCTATTAAATAAATCTATATTTGTTAAATAAACTTGACCTATATCTATTAAATAAATTTGATCAACAATTAATAAACTTCCAAAACAGACAGCACCAGGCCCAGATGGGTTCACTGGTGAACTCTACTAAACATTTAAGGAAGAAATTATACCAATTCTCTGCAATCTCTTTCAGAAGACAGAAGCAAAGGGAATACTTCTCAACACATCCTATGAATCTAGCATTATCCTAACACCCAAACCAGACAGATATTACAAGAAAAGGAAACTAGAGACCAGTATCTCTCATGAGCATAGATGCAAAAATTCTCAACAAATTAAAGCAAATCAAATCTAGTAATGTATAAAAAGAATTATACACCACAACCAAATGGGACTTATCCAAGGTATGCAAGACTGGTTCAATAGTAGAAAATTAATGTAATCCACCACATCAACAGGCTAAAGAAGAAAAATCACATGATCATATCAATAGACACAGAAAAAGCATTCACAAAATCCAAGACCCATGCATGATAAAAATTCTCAGCAAACTAAAAATGATGGGAACTTCCTCAACTTGATGGAGAACATCTACCAAAAAATTCTACAGCTAACATCATACTGACACTATCCAACTTCAAGACTTATTATAATGCAGTATTGACAAAAAAAAAAAATAGAACAAAACATATAGATGAAAGGGACAGAACAGAGAGTTTAGAAATAGACCCAAATAAATACAGTAAATTGATCTTTGACAAAGGAGCATAGGCAATACAATGTAGCAAAGATAATCTTTCTCAACAGATGGTGCAAGAACAACTGGAAAACCACATGTAACCAAATAGTCTAGTTACAGATCGTACACCCTTCACAAAAATTATCTCAAAATGGATCACAGGCTTAACTGTAAAATGCAAAAATGTAAAATTTCTAGAAGATAACATAGAAGAAAACCTAGATGACCTTGAGTATGACATTGCCATACCCTTTGGGGAAAAGGCACAATCTATGAAAGAAATAATGGGTAAGCTGGACTTGATTAAAATAAAATATTACTGTTCTGCAAAAGATAATGTCAAGGGCTGGCCGAGTGGCATGTTGGTTAAGAGCTGGCTTGGGATGCCAGAAGGCCCCGGTTCAGATCCCACATATGAGGGCCAGTGACACTGCCCTCTACAGCTAAAATGCTGAACAACAGCTCAACCTGGAGCTGGGCTGCTGTGAGTCACCTGCGATGGCGTAGGCTGCAGCCCCTGCTGCAGTGGGTTGCCATGGGCTACCGTGTGTAGCCAGCAGCCAGCGTGAGCGGCCAGCAGCCGCAGTGAGCAGCCATGCAGAAGCCGGCGACTGATCTGCCTCACCTGGGAAGAGTGCAATGATGGTGCCAACTTGGGCCAGTGAAGCAACGTCCTCCACAACTAGACTGAAGAACAAAAGGACAGCAACTTGTCTGTTCCCATCCCCCAATTCCCCAATAAAAAATCTTTAAAAAAAAAAAAAAAAGAATGTCAAGAGAATGAAAAGAGAAGCCACGGACTGGGAGAAAATATTGCAAGAGATACATCTGATAAAGGATCGTTATCCAAAATATACAAAGAACTTTTAAAACTAAAAAATAAGAAAACAAACAACCCAATTCAAAAATGGGCAAAAGACCTACACAGACACCTGACTGAAGAAAATATAAAGATTTCAAGTAAGTACATGAAAAGATGCTCTGCACTACACATCACTAGGGAAATGCAAATTAAAGCAACAATGAGATACCACTATACATGACCAAAATCCAAAACAGTGACAACACCAAAGGCTGGTGACAAAGTGGAGCAACAGGAACTCTCACTCATTGCTGGTGGGAATATAAAATGGTACAGCCACTTTGGAAGACAGTTCAGACATTTCTTACAAAACTAAGCATACTCTTGCCGTATGATCCAGCAATCACACTCCTTGATATTTACTCAAACGAATCAAAAATGTATGCCCACACAAAAAGCTGTATGTGGGTGTTTATAGCAACTTTAGTCCTAATTGCCAAAACTTCTAAGCGAACGAAGTGTCCTTCAGTAGGTAAATGGATAAATAAACGGTAAATAAACTATAGTACATCTACACAATAGAATATTATTCAGCGCTAAAAAGAAATGAGCTCTCAAGCCATGAAACCACATGGAGGAAGCTTACAGGGATATTCCTGGGTGAAAGAAGGCAATCTAAAAAGGCTACGTACTGTAAGACTGCAATCACATGGCATTCCAGAAAAGGCCAAACTATAGGGACAATAAAAAGATTAGTAGCTCCCAGGGGTCAGAGGGGTTAGTGTGGGGATGAATAGGAAGAACACAAAGGATTTTTAGGGAAGTGAAAATACTCTGTCTGATACTATAATGGTGAATCCATGTCATTATACATTTTGTCAAAATCCACAGAATGGGGCTGGCCGAGTGGCTCAGTTGGTTAAGAGCTCGCTCAAGAGTGTGAGCTCTGAGCAACAGTGGTTCGAGTCCCAGCCTGAGCTGAGCTGCCGCTGAGCTGCCAACAGGTGGCAGGATGGCTCAGCTAAAAAAAAAAAAAAATCCACAGAATGTACAACCCCAAGAGTGAACCCTAATGCAAACTATGGACTTCGGGTGATTATGATGTGTCAATGCAGGTTCATGCATCATAACAAATGTCCCCCTCTGGTGGGGATGTTGAAAATGAGGGAGGCTGTGCAGGTGTGGGGGCAGGAGAAATATGGGAAAGCTGTGTACTTTCCACTCAATTTTGCTAGGACCCTAAAACTGCTCTCAAAAATGAGTTATTGTTATTTTTTTTAAGTGCAAAAGAAGTAGTTTAAAAGCAGATACCACAGCATGTTTCCAACTTTTATTTTGGAATGAAAAATGCATGTGTCATACACACACGTGAAGAAAATACACTATCGTGTTAACGGCAGTTTTCTCTGGGAGATTAAGTGGAAATATAGTTTACGTTTTCCTCATTTTTTTTTTCCCCGTTTGGTTCATCTTTGCTTCTCCAGTACTAGTTTTTGACTGTGCACCTACATAGCCGGTGCTTAAGAAATGTTTCTTGAATAAATGAGTAAAGAAAAAAATTAGTGGGTGAGGGAGATTTGGGGACTCCTCATTATATTAATGGTGCATGGAACATTAACCAGCACCTGGTCTGTAGCCTCCTCACAGCCTTCAGCAGTTTTGAGCTTTTCTCTTAGATACTGGTCCCTAAAGGGGCATATTTCCCTGAAGAACTGAGACTGACAATGAACTCATTAATCCTTAGAATATTGGAACCACTGACTGTCATGGCTTTGGTCACACAGGTACTCACCCAACTATGTAGGCAATACAAGCTACTCAGGTACAAGAAAAAATATCAGCGTTTCTATTGGTATTTATGCTGATAGCTCTTCTTTTTTCGTTTGTACTTTTTATTTGTATTGAATAATGCTTACAGGATATGAATACATTATTTGTGCATGTCATTTATATATATATGCACGTGCGTATACATGTACATATATAGACAGCATGCTCAAAAAAATTTTGAGGTGCACAATCAAAAAAGTTTAACACCCATGGCCATAGTGACCACCTGTTCCAGTCCCTTCATTATGGAAAGGAGGGAACTACAGCTCAGAGAGAAAGGAGGTAACTTGCCCAAGTGATACAGCTGGTTAAAGGTGGGGTCTCCAAGCTGAGACTCCTAATGCTTTATGCAGTGATTTTGGTTTAGTTTTTCTTTCTTTTTTTTTTTTTTTCTGCCTCATCTCATTGTTTTTTGATGGAGTACAACTGTTTTTTGAATGCCATGTGAGTTCAAGTTACAAGTACAGATAAATTTTAGTATTATATTTTCCTAGAAGCTGAATATTTAAAAAATGCTCACATGCCTAAATGGACTTTTTTGCCTCCCCTCAAAAATGAAGGGCTAGCTTCCCGTCACAGGCTGCATTCTCCTCCGCCAAATTTCCTGTTCCTAGTAAGCTTTATCCACTATCTCACAGAAGCACGCCTCAAAGGGATAATACCCAGTGGAAATAAATCGTAAGGAGAATCAGAGGTAGAAATCACTGACAGAAAAGCATCACAGACAGTCTCTGGCCTCCTTAAACATTACTTACAAGAGCCGTCAGCAAAACCCCATCCCCGGGGACCATTACTTTGAGGGAACTCTGCCAATCGAAGCATTACTTGGAAGGCACATTTTTTTATGTTCTTCAAATGCTCACTGTCAAAGTAAACCTCAGTTCTGAAAGATTTCAAACACATCCAAGTTTGGGGAAGTAAATATACTCCCCAATTCAAGTGTGGCCTGAGGGCCAGGTAAGCAAACGCCATTCTTTTCCTAGCTTAAGTGCTAACTTTCATTTGTCAGAGCAGCCAGGTAAAATGAATTTATACTACAGGGTTTGGATTCTGATGGCTACAGAGGCCTTTATAAAGCTAGAACTCTATTTTCAGCTGTCTTCCCTTGTGCAGGGTCAGGAGGAGAATTTCAATGTCTCTAAATAATTTTGAAAACTTTTCACCCAGGGCCAAGATGGCAAGTGACATATGATAAAAACTTAAGGGCCACATCTCATTTGTTTCAAAGTCTGTCCTCCAACACCTAGAACCCCCACTGACTTCACAAAGAAAACACCTTGCACAATAGTGGCCCATGTGGGAAGCAAGGAACTAGAAATGACCCACAGTTCCTGAAGGAGTTATCAATAGACCAGATAATCAGTGTCATTATTGTCACTGGATGACATTAAATCCTTTGCTCTTGGTTGATGATCATATATCATGATTCTCCTTCTTTTAGGAATTTCACTGCTGGAAAAATTCTGGAAACCATCTTGAGAAATGGTGGAAAATATTTACTTTTCAGTTAGAATTGCTTTTTTATGTACTTACTATCAAAAATTATAAACAAAAAGTTGTATGAACCAACCATGGAGGATTTGGGCAATACGAATGCTTATCATGAGAAAAACCTAACTATAAAATTTAACAAGGTGTTTACAGGTAGGTCCAGAGCCACAATATAAATATCCAGTCACATATCAAACCTGGGATTTAGACTATATCAGAAACATTTTTATACTTCTATTCTGGCCAAACACCTGCTATTTACTTCCTTCATGATTTATTTATTAATTAACTAAACTCATTTTCTTGTGGTAGGAGTAATAGACAGGTATGCTAGAGACAAAGTATATTTTGAGTTTATCAAGACATTTTTAACAAATTTCTTTTGATAACTTTGCAATGAACTTGGAAGAATAGGGTTTTGCAGTTACTGTACACAAAAACTGAGCAACTGATCTCCAAGATGGAAGAAGGTTTCTAGAGACGTGGTGGGAAGATCTGTCCTTGCCCTGCATCAGAGTGACATGTCAGGAGCAGACACAATTGAATCCAAATAAAGAAGCAGGCTCTCAGTCTATAAAGAAGCAGCCTCCCAGTCTATAAAGAGGATGGATTCTGGAATTATGGAAATCAGTTTGAATTCTGGCTCCCTACTTATTACGCATGTAATTTGGGGCTAATAATTTAGAGTCCCTGGGTTTCAACTTCCTTATCTGTATAATCATTTTTGTAAGAAAAAAAAAGGATATATATATATAAATTTTATTTTTCTAGGCACATAGAAAGTGCTGGAAAAGGGGTACTCACTATCAGATCTGCAGATGGTCCAAAGCTGGGGGTAGGGGTGTGTATCATAGAATTAAGGCTCAAAACTATACTGGTATAATAGAAAGGTGAGCTAAGATGGTAATGAATATTATAGCAGGAAGAAAAATAAAATCCTATAGTTAAAGTATTATTCTTTTTCCTTTTGGTTTTAAGTTCAGTTGTAGCAGCATGGAATGGAGAGCTTAGGTGAAAATTTCTGAAGGTTTGAATTACAAGGAACTTACTACGGAGACAATAGCAAGACATGGATGCTGAATTATTAGATGTAACCTTGAACTAGGAAGCACATGTGGTGTATAAACCAAGGGAATTATCTAGCCAAATGCACTCTGCCATGGCCATATCCTGTCTGCAGCACCGTGTTCAGTTCTGGACACTGTATTTTCAGAAGAATATTTACAAAATATAGTATACCCTGAAAAGGAAATCAAAATGGTAAACAGATCATACAAGAAAGGGATGAAGAAGTTAGGAATAATAAGGCTAAAAAAGAGAATTTTAGGGAGAATGTGATAATTGCCCTTAAACATATATAGGGCAGTAAAAATCAAAGAGTAACAGTAATTAATATGTATTGAATACTTATTATGTGCAAAGTAGTCACTGTTATCACAATTTGCAGATGAGAAAACTGAGGCACAGAGGCCAAGTTACATGGTGATAGTCACAAAATTTGTCAGGGATGAGCCAGATTTCACCCCAGTAGTCCATCCCCAGATCTGGAAGAAATATTAAAGTTATTTTCCAAATATATACTTCTAATCTCTGTCTTACAGGATCACAGTAAGATTGCACTCTCCTAGTTTTTCTGAAGTTGGGCATGAACTTCAGATGATATGCTCTGGCCAATAAAATGGGAGCATAAGGCGTGTTCGTGACTTCGCTGTGGGAGTTTAAGAGTCTGTGAGCAGTTTGCCACACGCTCTTCCCACCGTGACTGTGTGGTCATGGAAATTCCATCAATCAAGGACTTTGAGGGGCAATGATGAACACAGCTGCCCTGCTGACTCATTGTTTGAATAAGGCATTGAAATTTGGGGATTGCTTGTTACTGTGGCGTTATCCAGCCTTTTCTGACAGATACACTAGTCTACATGCTTCAAATTATTAAAATATTTCAGAATAAGGGAACACATTTATTCTTATATTTCAAAAGGTCGGAACTACAAATAGCTTGTAGAAATGACAGGTAGGCCAATTAAGGCTTAATTTATGTTTTTTTTTAAGTAAAGTTGTCTAAAAGTTGTTTCCTGAGATAGAGAGGTCCCTGAAAATGACAGCAGTTAAACAGAACCCAGATGATCATACTGCATCTATGTAGCAATATATATGGCTTAATTAAGGAAGTTTAATGTATCAAACATTTATGGAGCGCCTCCAATGTGCCAGGCACAAGGATGAATCCAAACACACAATCTCTACCCTCAAGGAAATAATCAGCAAGTATAGAAGTAGATAACCTATGCTATCTCTTTTAACAGTGTGATTCAACGAAACTAGAGATAATAACATGGCCTGGATGAAGTCAACAGCAAGCCTGAACCTACAAATAACCATGTAGCTCCAGAAATCTGCTGATGCTTAGGTTGTATTATTATTTTTCAATTAGGATCCAAAAGTATAGGGTAGACAAAAGGAAGGAAAATGAGAGAATTGTTGGGTTTAAAGAAGGAACATTTTCCCTTTCTCTAGTTACCATTCTTACATCTTGCAAACCAGGCATATTATCTGGCTTACATCAGGGGTGTTTCAGCAAAGGGAACGGCACTGACTCACAGCAATTTCTACTGACCTTTTCTATCCCTCCTTCCACCTCTTAAGAGTCAGGAAGGGAACATTTCAACACTGATCAACTCAGGCCTGAAGAGAGGCAATCACCATCCTATAGGGCCATTCTTCAGTTGAGAAATCAGCCAAACTCTTCCCTAAAGATTTGAAGTTTTTCCTAAAAGTGTATTTGAGCAGGGTCTAGAGGAACCCCATATTCTAAAGATGAGGTGAAAATCACACACTAAGTGATTCCAAGGGACACTGGTGCTGCTTTCCAATGGCACTTTTAAACAGGACTTGCTTTCCCCTGGTAGTATCAATAGTTAAAGGTTTGTTTGTTTTTTTAAAACGTCCAAAAATCAAACAGTGGAGAGAGATGTGTTGTCCTTTCCCTGGCTCTCTGCATTTTAATGGAAAAACATCCACAACTTGGGTAAGCTTTAACTGTAATTGCTCTGAGGCAGACATTTTCATTTCAGGTTATTATTCATAATAGTATTAGTGCAGAATAATATATGTGGCTGGATTTTGCAGCCAGTTATCAAGACAAGGGTGACATATCTGATTACTATTGTCCTCAACGTCAAAAGCATCAGTTTGAACTTTTGAGTACTCCAGCCCTGCCTAGGCCCCAAATTTTTTGAACTAGGGTTCTGACTTTCTATAAGATAAACCAAATAAATCAGGGCAAGCTGGATTTCAATGCCATACCTTCAGTTATTTAGTGTGACAGGAGTTCCTTGAAAATACAAAGACAAGAAATTGGCTTTGGTCCATGTAAGAAAACAGTCAACTTGCAGCTTGTGCTAGCTTAATGTGCACCCATAACACTGTCATCTATTTTCAAAAACACAAGGATACTCTCCCAGAGACAGCTGGAATCCTGTGGTACCCAGGCCTGGGTCAAGCTCCGTAAACAAATACACACCTTAAAACACAGAGATGAAATGTCGATCTAGGGCACATGCAAGACCCGGAGATAGTTTAGTCTAGTGGCTCCACACCGAAAAGTTTCAGGGACAGAGCTGATGTTTGAAAAGTGAGCCGGGAGGCCGCCCATCCTGTACTTTCATCCGGGCACTATGGAGATGACCCCATTTTCCCAGCCCCAGTTTGTCCTCTGCCCTGGTGACTCGGGTGAAGATTACATCTAGGGTCAGAGAGGAGGTCAAGACAATTGTGTCTGGTTCCTCCGACGAGAGAAGGGCTGGAAAATCACTACGCCTTCCTGGACTGGTCCGGCTGACACACCCACCCAGAACCAATGGCCCAGGGTTGCGGCAGGGAGGCAGGGGGACCCGCGAGCAGAGATGCTGCCATGGGGGGCACGCGTGAATCCAGGTCCAGGATAGGGGGTCACGGTACACTCGGCGGAGGATGCCCTTGTGCTCCTCCTAGCACCCCAGCCCCATGCAAAGTGAGCAAAAGAAAGTTGTGCCGGGCCATGGCGCCCCCGGCCGAGCGGCGAGCGAGGGCAGGCGGAGAAGAGACCCAGGCCCCCTTACCTTGTCCTTGGGACCAAGGTTCTGCAAAACCTCCTTGCCGGTGGCGCTTCGGATCTCTACCCCAGCGGGCGCGGGCGACGCGGGCGCGGGATCCCTGCTCTCCTCCCGGCCTTGGCCCCTGCGCGGGGGATCCCCCTCCAGCCCCGGTCGGCTCCCCGAGCCGTGGACGCTGCTCTGGCTGCTTCGGGGTGTCTTGGCGCCCCGCTGCCCCACGCTCAGGGCATCGAAATCCAGCGTCTTGCTCTCGAAGGCGCCCTCCACGTTGCAGAACATGCCTCCGTACTTCTGCCGCGGGACCTGGTCTGTGGTGCCCGGCCTGGCTAGGTACACGGGCAGATCGTCTTCGTGGGAGCTGTCCCAGCCTCTCCGGCCCGAGGCCATGGTTGCAGCGCGACAGCGGCCCGCGGGTTTTCTTCCCCAGAGGCGGAAAGGGCAGCTGCCGGCGGCGTGCGCGGAGCCACAGTGACTGGGGCGGGAGGAGGCGCCTGAGCCTTCGCGCCAGAGGCGGCAGTGCTGCTCCGGTTCCTGCCAGTCCCCGGCCAGCCAGCCAGCGCGGCGCAGCGCTCTGCTTCCCGGACCCCAAGCCGGTCCGCCCGGCCGTCCCTCCTCGCGCACACCGACCCTAAGTTGGCCTCACAGGCTTACGCGTCCTTGTTCCCCATAGAAAGCAGAAATCCCAACTTGACGCGCGCGCACACGCAAGCACACACACACACACACACACACACACACACACACACACACACACACACACACACACACACACTTCCCGCTCTCCCAACGAGCCTGATTCACACTCCAGAACTTGCATGGAAACCTTGCTTTCCCCACACCAGCTCTGGAGTTTGCCTCACAAACACAAGACTTTCTGCCCTGCGTGTGCACTTACACCTAGTTGGCTCAGGGGTGTTGGTTTACAACCACACACACACCCACAAACTCAGATTTATCAGACTCACAATCCTAGACTTCGCTTACCCATAATCCCGACAAGTCTCATCCTAATTTTAGAATTCTAGAATTCCCAGTTCTAGAATCTGCCTCAGGAAACCTGCACTCTCAAATAAAGAACTCCTGAATTGGGGG
>NW_017731361.1:9038011-9074973 GCF_001890085.2 Hipposideros armiger
GAGAGAGAGAGAGAGAGAGAGAGAGAGAGAGAGAGAGAGAGACCCTCTTACTTCACTGACAATTACAAAAGCATATAATTGACTCACAGACAAATCTACACTTAAACCATTCTGACCTCCTACATAGCACCCTAGATTTTGCTTTTGACCCACCTTAATTTGCCTCACTATTACATCACAGGTAACAGACATACATACATCTTCAGATTTTGCCTTGCAAAATACTCTTAATGCCCTATCCTCACACAACAAACCCCAGCCTAATACCTAACCAGCTGACTCAAACTCAGATTGACCTCAGTCAGAACCCTACCCTTGGGCTCACACAGAAGCTCAGATTTACATCAAAATGCACAGCCAAAGACGTTGCCTTCCCTGTTACCTCACCTACACACAGATTTTACTTATGTATATGCACACTCTTACCATCTCATCCTCCTGCCTACGTCCACCCACATATACTCTAACCCAGGCTTTGCCCCATAAACGGGGTCCACAAACTGCAGAGCTTGCATGGTGTCTTGCATGGCACATGCAGTCTAAACTTGGAACCTACTGTGCTCGCATTAAATTGGGCTCCCTCTCAAAAATACATGCATTCATTCACTTATCCAGCGAATTGAGTGCCTTCTATGACCTTCACATCTTGGAGCGACAAGGCAGATGGGGACCTGTCCTCACCAACAGTGTAGTCAACAACCACACGTTTAGGTAGCACTGTCTTTCACCATTCTGCTCACCATACTAAACGTTATTTTCTGAACACCCCTATCACATCGTAAGTTCCATAAAGGCAGAGATTTGATCTGTTTAGTTTATCTTTGAATATCTTGAGCCTACAACATCTACAGGCACATCATCATAGATTGTAAATCCTTTTTGAATAATTGGATAATGATGATAATAACAACAGGGAACTTTTATGGGGCTGTTGCTATATGCCAATCACTATTGTAATTGTTTTACATCTATCGACTCATTTAATGCTCATGAGCATATGGCAGGCTTCTTTGTGCACACAGACACACAATCTTGGAAGACATCTGCACTGAATTTGAGGACCTAAAACTCTGAACTCCAGTTTGGGTGGGTAATTAGAATATCGGAAAATGGGATCTCTTTTGGTGGCAGGCCTGTGACAGTCTTGAATGTTTGGGAGATGGAAATGGACCTGAACTTGGAGCAATGTTGACACAAGTTACATTAACCCCAGTGAGGAGAAAGGCACTTGCTAAACTGCCCATCGCTATCAAGATTATTCATGGTTTCTTAAGCTGACTTCCTCTGGGCATCTGTTCCTTTTTCACAGATGCTGATCAGTGATGGACCCAGAATTTCATGCGGGAAATCAGTTACATAGGCCTTTCCGTCCCTCTTGCTCGCTTAGGCTATTTCTATCTTTCCCCCATTGCTGTCAACTTCTTCCCCACTCATTAATTTATTTACAGACTTTCAGGAGGACATTTGCTATGTCTCCAGCACTGTCGTGGGTCCCCTCCTCTGAGGAACACAATTCTAGAGGTAGGAAACAGACAGTACACAAGAAGGATCAGGTCAGATAGCCACAAGCCATGAAGAAAACAAGATAGCCGACTTTTACACTGGCTCGTCAGGAAAGACTTTTAAGTCTTCGTCCTCTGACTCTACAAACACCACTGGGACCAGCACTGTCCACAAGAATAATGAGGATATTAACTAACATTTATTAGGAATTTACTTTGTGCCAGGCTGTGCTAAGGACTTTCCATACAGTGTCTTGATTAATCTTAATCACACGACAAATCCGGTACTATTATTATTATTATTATTACTAGCGAGGAAGCTGAGGGTCTGAGTAAATGCCCAAGTTATGATAGAATCATCACTGGAAGCAAGATATGTGCAAAGGTTCTAAGGTTTCTTTGGAGAGAGGTACATTTTGAATTCAGATGCATGCTTGCCTGTGCTCGTGTGGGTGGGTGCATCGGAGTAGATCAGCCCCACTGTTATAGCTACATTGCCTCGCCACTCTGTGTGCTGCAATGTATATGCTCTATAGTTACATCTGTTGATGAAACATCATATTTAAAGTCAACATCCATATATACACACGTGCATTTAATTAAGAAAGCATAGCAGCCTTTAAAAGAAGACTGAAAAGGGGATGGGCTGATCTGACTTCAGTTCTGCAACTAGGTGGCCTTAGGCCAAGTGTGTTACTTAACGTCTTGATATCTTTCTTCTTCATATTTGCCTCAATCACCTAACAGGATGATCAAGCATTTCAGTCCTTGAGTGAGACATTGTGTTGAGAATATCATACGCATTGCCTTCATTTAAATATCAATCCCCATCAGTGTGGTGTGATTGCTACTCTCATTTTACCAGTAAAGAAAACCTAGACAAGTTAAGTTCTTTGCCCAAAGTATCACAGCCAGCACTTCCAGCTGGACTTCAAACCCTCTACTAGTTAGTTGCAGAGTCTGTGCCCTTAAAAACCACCCCATGATAGAGTTCTGTTCTAAGGATCCAAAGAGATAATAAATGGGAAGACCAGAACTAAGGCGTGAACAAATGAAATAAAAATATTTATGAATATATTATATACCCTAGCAATATCCTCCTAATAAAGGCACTAGCTACATGAACATGTGGCAATTAAGTTATGTCTCTCCCGAGTAAGGCAGAGGATACATTATTTATGAGTGTTACAAACGTAAGAGCAGTACTATGTTTATGGCCACCTTGAGTCTGACTTCGCACTGAAGGGACTATCCAAAACAACGTGCCAGCTATTTCTATAACACAGGCAACAAAACAGAGCTTCCACTTTTCGCTCACCAGATCAAATTTGCATTTCCTGTAACTCTGCAGTAGATGACCTGCCACTTTGCTTTGAGGTGACTTGTGATGTGAGCCCATCACATATCCGATTTAGGGAAATGTATTCCGGAGGTGTCTTCTATCACCTATAGATCAGAGGAAGGCAGAGACTGCTAGACAGCAAGTAAGCAGTGGCATGCACAAAGCAATCCCGATATGGCAGCCATACAATATCTTTTATTCTATAAATGAAGTGCACTGCACTCTTATAAGGCAAAAATCTCCTCAACGGAAGATAACACTTGAATACTCACTGAGATTGTGCCTCCAAAGAGAAAGCAGAGGAGTTGTGCAGTTTACCTTGACTAAACAGTGGATTTAAATATTTCTGATCAGAACCCACCCTCTCTTTTTCTTCCTTGAACTGCAGAATTAAAACCTACATTACCTCTTTGCTATTTTATGAGTACAGAGATCAGAGACCTCATTTTTCACCCTGCAGATGCCATCTATGAGGCAATCTGTGCAAAATATCCAGCCCTCTGCCTGATACAAAGTAAGTGCTCAATAAACATTAGTTCTCCATTTCCTCAGAGTATATTTAGATGTATCACTCATATCACACAGAGTTTGCAATAATGAGCTTGACCATGTCCTGTAACTTTAGCTTTGCAGGGTTTTATGGAGCAACTTGACACTATAATAATGTTTGGTATATATATTTAAAAATGACTGCTATTTTCCCTGTACCTCTTACCACACCCTAAGAATTTTCCTGACAGGCCAGTACTGAGTTTTGTCTCAAAATTTGGTGACTAAAGTGTTCATTAGAAACCTAAAAACAGGTTGTTTTTGAAAGATATGCACAATGCTAAAAGCAAAGTATAAGATACTTTTAATAATCCCAATTGTGCATGCAGAAATAAATCCCTGCTATTTCATGAATATATACAGATAGGGGAAAACCTGCAAGAACATATATAAAAATATTAATAGGGGATGAGTTTTTAGGATTTTGAGTAACTTTTTAATTTATTCTTTCATGCATTTTTATATTTTTCCAAAATCTTTATAATAACTGTGAGTGACTCTTATAATCATAAAGAATGTTATTTTTTAAAGTGTGTCCAGGTTGTTATTTTAGATAAAAATACATTTATTGAGCATGTCAATAATAGCTGATGGAAAATTATGGAGCCAAATTGTTAGTTCCTTACTCTATTTATGAAGGTGGAGTATCTGAAATGAAAAATTAAAATAAAAGGAAATGAAACCCCTCATCAGAGTCAAGTGTCACCTCATACAAAGCACCTCAGCAGTTGGGGCAGCTGAGCGAGAAAATGATCATTATGATGAATGCGTGAAATGAGGGTTTATAAATGTCCCCGAGGCAAATCCTTTCCACCAAAGGATTAGTTAATAAGACACGACATAATCACCTTCCTAGTAGGGAGCTGTTGAGGTTTTCTTCCCAGGTTCATACACTGGGCACCTCACTTTGATGTTACTATTCTCAAATGTCCGAAAACCAATGTCAATCACAGAATTTCCTTTTGCTTGCAGTGGGAAGGAGACAAATGTTAAATGCTGACCGATATGATAAAATAGATATTCACTTCAGACGCTGTAGTGTTCTAGTTTCCTTGGAGCAGGTTCACAGGTGCAATTTAATCTCCTAAATGAAAATCTCTAAGTAAGAGCCAGACAATCAATTGAGTTACAGGATGTAACAGTAAAAAAAAACACACACACAAAAAAAACCCAAACAAACACAAAAATGAAAACCTATAACTTGTCCAACCTCTGTACCAGCCACAATGGTTCACAATGTGTTTCCAAGGTTTCATAAAATGTACTTATTTATTTTTCCAGTTTCTTTTCCTGTTTTTTGTTCATTTACCAAAAAAAACCTCATGGACTTTACCTTATTGTTATAACAGTCTCATTCTGATTATGTAAAATAAAAATAATTCTAAGTTTTTGCCCTCCAAAGAGAAAAATAACAATAATGAAGCTTCTGTTTACCTCTCACTTCCTTTCTTCCTTCCTTTTCAATGAAAATTCCAAAAAACTACAGAAAAGCAGAGGGCAATTTAAAAAAAAAAAAACAAAAAAAACCTGCCATGTACTTACTGTCTAGAATTTATAAATCGTAACTTTTCATCACATTTTATCCATATATTTTTGAGCAATAAAGCATAATAATGTCCTGCTCTCTCTCTTCCTCCCTCTAAAAAAGAACTAACCCCTATTAATCTCTCATATTCTCCTAGAGAATGTTCTCTGTTGGAACTTGATCCTTTCATTGGGATTTTTAAACCGCTTTTTTTCTTACCAGATACATGACTGTCCTAGTTTAATTATTTGCTTTTAAGGCTAACCATGATATGTTTGACATACAGAAGCCCCTCACTCCTAGAAAGCTAAGGCTTGCAGCAATAACGTTAAGGCTTCTCCTACTAAAATAAAGGTAATCATAGCTCTTGTCTCAGGGCAGAAACTGTCCCATTCAAATGCTCAGGAAGGTGTGTGTGTTCAGAGCTATGGGGCCCTACATCAGCTGATACCAACTCCATTAGACACAAACTCAAAATCCAACCATTTTGCTGTGATCAGGAATAATTTTGTTGCTATTATAGATTGAGTGGCTCAAGAAACCTGGACATAAAACTTAACACTTAACAGGAAAAAAGATAACTTTTGGGGTGGCCAGTTAGCTCAGGGGGTTAGAGCGCAGTGCTCATAACACCAAGGTTGCCAGTTCGATCCCCACATGGGCCATTGAACTGCACCCTCCACAACTAGATTGAAGACAACTACTTGACTTGGAGCTGAGGGGTCCTGGAAAAACACACTGTTCCCCAATAAAATCCTTTAAAAAAAAACGGTAACTTTTATTTTCATATATATTCATATTTTCATAATAAGCTAAGTAATGCCGAAAGAAAAGGAGTCAAATAGAATGACAGTCTGAAAAGAGACGCTCCTTTCATTCCAGACAGAAATTTGCTGGCTCCACAAGACTAGGGCACATCCTGGCTCCAACATAAACAGCTAACAGGCCAAAGGATGAATGACAGATACTAAGAGATATGGCAGAAGAAAATGGAAAAAATAGGGAATAATTCTCTCATTGAGAATTTTATAGTTATATATAGATTCAGAAAACATAAATGCATGGGTAATGCCTTCTTAACCCAGTGCCTTTCTTTAATTTCATTTTTCTGTTAATAAAAACTCCTTGTTTTAGGCAGCTCCCTGACATGGCTTATTCTTCCAGATCTTTCATAATTAAGACAAATGGATAGGAAATGGGGTCTGTTCAATGTTTCAAGTTTTTATAGTGGTTTATATTGGAAACACAGAGAAAAACACAGACAATTAGTTTCATCATATAGCCCCAATTTCCATTTCTTATTAAGAAATATCAGAGTATTTATGTGGAGTGTGATATGTTTGAGAAAGGCGTGGAATTTGAAATGAGAATATCTGGGCTACAATGGTGGGTGCACCACTGGTTGACTGAATTCAGGGGGATTGCATAAACTCTCTGTTTCTGTTCCCTCATCAACAAAATGGGAATAAAAACTGTGGTCTTGGAAAAAAGAAGTGAGATGTTACATACCAAGTTGGAACTGTTCTCTACAAATGTTGTCATGTTATTTTCTTCAGAGCCTCACCCCAATTTCTGTGACCCCATAGGTAAACAATAAACGTGCTGTGTTAATGTTATCTGGAATTTTTGTTTTTCAATGGTAGCAAGAACTGTATGTAGTATGTAGCTAATGATTACTAATCAGTCTTAGGCATGACCAAAGGGAAAATATATTTTGGGAAACCAAGTTAGATGACCTTCTATTCCAATTCTAAAACTCTCAGACATTTGTCTCCTAAAGGTATCCTAGACCAAAGGTATAGTCAGATGTACATGGAAACTTACTATATAAAAATACACTAAAAATAAAATACAGGCAAATATTTTTAAAGATTGTTATTTCAAAGCAGAGCTCACATTAAAATTTACTCAGTGTTCACTGTATGATGTCTAACTACGTCAACTTGTTAAAGTGTTTATTTCTTATCAAAAAATGCTCAATATGATCATATGCTCAAATAATATACTATAAAATCATTAGTTGTATCAGAAAGAAATTTTTGGCTATAAAATTTATGCCTACAAAAATATATTTTAGTCTTTTGCAATAAGATTGACTGATCACTTCTTGGAATAACTAGATTATATCAAGATGACTAATCTACAATTCTCAAAACCACACATATATTTAATACATAAGTGAGGAGCATTATCCATAGAAAATCTGAGGTTAAATACTACACAAAAATTATAGATTAATTACCTGGTGAAGTGTTTTATTTTTAATATGATCATTTATTTTTATGGCTAAATTTTAACAAAAATTCATTATCAAACTAAAAAGTTTGAGTGACTTAAGACCTGGATAGGATTTATAACATATCTATAGCATAGTGGTAAGTCTGGTGGTTGTAGAACTTGGGAATTACCCTTATAGCAAGGTACAATCAGGATGTAATATTGTTAGTTGGATTATTCATTGCTTTGGATATCATTTTTGACATTGGCTGGCAAGCCATAATTACTCACTTAAAAATTCAATAATCAGGAATTAAAATATAATCTTAAAACATATAATGATGATTAATACCGCTATTATGATTCTTACCAGTGATTTTTACATCTGGATCCTGAGAAGTCTTTTAGCTCATTCAGGATAAGACATAAATAAAAATTTCCCTTAGGGAAGGCACATCCAATTTTATTAGAAATATAACTATTTCTGTAGATTTTTAAGTATTCTTCCCCAAATTCTAGTATACCTAATGATATGGAAATCAAGATTGCTTGTTTTTCTTTTTTTTTTTACCTTTGAAGACATTAAATAATGCCTAAGAAATCACTTTGAAATTTATTCTTGTTCAAAAAAACTGTGAATTTTTGAATTAGTCTTATTCATCCTTTTTTTTTTGGTATCCAAAGGCCAGTTCTGTTTATTATCCTAAAGTAATTCAAATGCAGGAGAGACAATATCTGAGCCAAGTACACACTCCCTGAGCTAAGAGGAGAGGAGGATTCGGGAGAAACAAAAGGAACGGTCGGTTTAATCAATTCAATTCATTACATGTTTATTGAGTACTTATTTTGTGCCAGGGAATATTCAAGGTGTTGAGAGACTTCATAATACAGGAGATAAGACAAGTACTCAAATACAATGGTGCTCAGATTGTAATAAGTGTCACAAAGGAAAAGAGAAGTCCAGATGAGCAAAGGCCTCTGAAAAGCAAACCACAAGTCTCCAAGGGGAAGTTGGGTGAGGTCATTCCTGGCAGAGTGAGAAACAGGGGAGAACAGTGAGCAATCCTGCTTGGCTGGAGAACACAATGCTTGCAGCGTAGTAAGAGATGAGGCCAGGAGAACTGGACAGGGGGACCCTGAATGAGAGGGGAGGAACTTTTCAATAAGGAAAATACGAGACATATACCCTGGGTCACACCTGCATTGCAATACTAACCTTACCTATAGCCATGAGTTCCTGGGTTTGATTTCAGATGTAAAATTTACTTGTGCATCTGCCCTCTGCCCAAATTTCTCCTATATTCATATTGCCATTTGAAATCATTTTTAGGACCTCTGTTCTATTCCTTAAGACTTCAGTGCTTTCGTGGATACAAATTCTCCTGACAGCGATGCCACTTGCAGCTATCAGTATATAGATTGCCCATCCCTTGCTGAGTGGGTTTGTTAAATCTCAAGGTGCAGTGCCACAAGTGTTTGGAGATGTTTAGAATCAGGAGGCAAATTTTCACCATGGAAAGGGAGTTTCTAAATGATCAGCAGTGTGTTTAAGATGAGAGCTGATCACTTTTTGTCAAGGGTTGCAAGTGGAGAACAGTTGTTGGAAAACCAATGATTCAACAGGAAAGCAGAAAGCTTAGAGCTGTGACTAATGAGATAAACAGAATCCTGTCTTACTGTGAGATGAGGTGGGATGTGAAAAACAAGATTCAATAATATACACCGGCATGTGAAAAAAGGTTTAATTCTCTCTATGAAAGCATATTAGTTTTCTATTGGTATATAACAAATCACCACAAATTTAGCTGCTTAAAACAATACAAATATATTATCTCATAGGTTCTATGGGTCAGGAATTTGTATACAGGTTAATTGGTTGCTCTGTTCAGGTCTTAAGGGCTTAAGGATTTACTAAGTATCAAAATATCTACATTTATAATATTTGAGGATGGTGACATGGATATGATCATTTGATTCAAAATTATATTTTAATAATAGAATCTTACCATATAATCTACAGGGTAGCAATACAAGTGCACAAAATGATGAGACACAAAATGATGAGACAGATGGTAATATGCATTAAAATGTATACTGAATTAAATAAAATGCTTTGTTTTTGTGGAATGGGATTTTTTGAGAGTCCCAGTGGAGTAGTGGAAAGAGCACATTAGGGGGTCAGAATTCCAGTTCAAGCAGCATCAGTTACTAGCAGGGGGCTAGCGGGCTGGCTGCTAGTGGGATGTCCTCTGACTCTTTACAGTTTGCACAATGAAACAATAAACTTAACAGACATCTTACCTATATTGCAAAGTTGCTATAAGGATTAAGCAAGATGGCTATAAGGATCAAATGATAATAGCTGCAGAAATGTATACTGTGGAAATTTAAATACAATTTGGACAGAAGTTCTTAGGCAAAACCTTGATGACTTATTAAGTTGGGTAAGGCCCCCCCCAAATATTTAAGCCAGAGAAGCCAAGATTGTAAACCAGAACAACGGCAGACTCTTGCCTTGTATGGTCACAGTAAAACGAATCTCCCAGCTAGGCAACCTTCATCACCTGCTCCTACTGCAGCCTCAGAAGCCCCCATCAATTCTGGGTGGCCTTAGAAGTTCTCATGTAGAGGCTCCAAAGGGGTCTAAAGTTGGGGACTTGTGAACTTAATTTATGAGCACATGGCTAAGTTTTCTAGCTCCCTTGCAGGGCATTTCCATTGAGTTGAAATAAAACTTTCTTCTTTTCCTATAGCTTTTTAAAAGGGAAGTGCACGGGAGTTTTACCTTTTATACATGTTGTGGAAGTTAAGTGCCAGTCCAAAAGAAATGTCTGTATTACCCTGGAGCTGACTTAACAGCGTCTATCCCAGTGATCAGTAAATCACAGCCCATGGGCCAACTTCAGCCCATGGCCTATTTGCCTGTGGCACACAAACTAGAACGTTTTTTTACATTTTAAAACAGTTGAAGAAAACATGAAAACATTTCATGATATGTGAAAATTCCATGACTCAATTTTCATTGTCCATAAATAAAGTTTATCGGAAGAGAGTCATACTCATTTGTTTACGTATTGCCGATGGCTGCTTTCGCCCAATTGCAGACTTGAATAATTGCAGCAGAGACTGTGCAGTCCATGTACCTGAAAATATTTGTGACCTGGCCCTTTACAGAAAAACTTTGCCAACGCTTGATCCGTAGCATGTTCAGGTTGGTGAATGTGCAGAAAGACAGGTTCTTGTTGCCTTTGGGGATGTTTATAAAAAGCAGAATTTTTAGAAGGCAGTTTGACGATGGATACCAAGAGTCTGCCATATTTAAGAAATCCACATGTTAAGATGTATCTGCCAGGTATTTCTACAGTAAGTGGTTCTCAGCCAGAGCACATTCTCAGAAAGTGTTCCCTAGTGTCTCTGAGACCATTGAAGCTGACTTGGAGAGGATTCCCAGGTCTCCCTCCCAAGTCTATCCTGATGTAGGTGAAAAAGCTCCTGCAGGAACTGTTCTTTCAGCACCACATCCCACAGGTCTCAAATGCAGGTCACACACCTGAATGCAGATTGTCACTGATGGATCCTTCAAGGAGCAGATCCTTGTAACAGATACCAGGATTCTCTATTTTATTTTATTTTTTATTTTTAAAGATTTTATTGGAGAATTGGGGGAGGGGGACAGACAATTGCTGTCCTTTTGTTCTTCGGTCTAGTTGTGGAGGACGTCGCTTCACTGGCCTGTTGGTATTATCATTGCACTCTTCCCAGGAGAGGCAGTCGCTCACTGGCCACTCATGGTGGCTCACGTCAGCTCACGCCAGCTGCCAGCCAGCCTCACTGCAGCCTACACCGTCGCCAGTGATTCACGGCAGCCCAGCTCCAGGTGGAGCTGTTGTTCACCATTTTAGCTGTAGAGGGCGCAGCATCACTGGCCCTCATGTGGAATCTGAACCGGGGCCCTGCTGCTCAGAGCTGGTGACCCAAGCCAACTCCTAACCAATGCGCCACTTGGCCTGCCCCAGGGTTCTCTATTTTAAATGGTAATAGTCTCATACTTATTTCAACTCACACAACTTGGGGGTTTTTCTAATACTAGAATGCTTGAACTTGTTCTAATTTGTTTTTTCTTTGAAGAGTATGCTTTGACTTTCTTTGGGGAGGCAAATATTTATAGTTTTATAGTCAAGAGAAAGATCCTGCACACAGTCCTTATGGTATAACATCCTGTTTTGCCTTCATATTTTAAGCCAAAGTACTCTGCTTTAAATTTTTACATTAATTCCAAAGAGTTGAAATTTTGTGCTCAGAAGGACCAAAAATCTGGATTATGGTAAGCAATGTAATGAATCCAGCTGCTCTCTATTCCTGTTTCTAAATCTGAAGCAAACTGATATTTTAGCTAGTGTTTCTATGCCTCTCAAAGGTAAAATTTGAGGATGGCCCAGGAAAAATTAGTCATTGCAAATGAAAAGAGAAACTCATTGATTGAGTAAAACAGTTCTACATGTTCCTGGCATTTTTGTACCAAATAGCTTTTGGTTCTACTTCAGAGGCTGGCAATGCACGGATTTGAAATGATATGAGGTGTAGTCTATGTGATTTTGTGTGGATTGCAGAAATTTCAATTAATTACCTCATTAAAAAAAATTCCTGGGCTGGCCGAGTGGCGCGATGGTTAAGAACTGGCTTGGGACGCCAGAGGGCCCCGGTTCGGATCCCACATATGAGGGCCAGTGACACTGCCCTCTACAGCTAAGATGCTGAACAGCAGCTCAACCTGGAGCTGTGCTGCTGTGAGTCGCTGGCGACAGCGTAGGCTGCAGTCCCTGTGGCAGTGGGTTGCCATGGGCTACCGTGTGTAGCCAGCAGCCAGTGTGAGCGGCCAGCAGCCACTGTGAGTGGCCGTCCAGAAGCCGGGGACTGATCAGCCTCTCCCGGGAAGACCGCAATGATGGTGCCAACTTGGGCCAGTGAAGCAGCGTCCTCCACAACTAGACTGAAGAACAAAACGACAGCAACTTGTCTGTTCCCATTCCCCCAATTCCCCAGCACTGTTCCCATCCCCCCAATTCCCCAATAAAAATCTTTTAAAAAAATTCCTATGGGTCCCCCATATGTGACCACTTTGTTATGCATAGCTGAGGTATCTATCATTGTGGTAGAGGGGCTCTCAACATCATGGAGGGGACAAACAAATTGCAAATGAATATATAGCCTGAATGCTATCAAAAGGATCAGCTCAGACATGGGACACATAAAGCCATCCTTGGAGGGTAAGAAAAACCGAGTTCTAAAGAATGAGTAGGGAGAAGCAAAGCGGTGTGGAAAGAGCATGCTGCCGAAGCGGAGTGTATGCAAAACATCAGAGGCAAGAGATGGCTTGGCTGGTTCTTGGAACTGCAAATAGTTTCCTATGAGCAGATGGGGAGGAGCAAAGACTGCGAGAAACAAAGTGAGTAGACGTGATACATGTATGTAAGTGTATATACATAATTTTCGACATGTAAGATATTTCATTAGTTTAAAAATTATATATTTTTATATGTAATTCTATATACATGTATATATATATCTATATTAATATATAGATATGGAAATTCTAGAAGAGGTAGTTCAAAGGAAAGAAGAAGGCATACAGAGTACCTGGAGCCTGGTAAGTCCTCAATAAATGTTAGTTATTATAATAATAGAAATCCTAAGTTTAGGTCTTCCAAGATGAATAGATACTCCATTTGCTCTCTAATTTGAACAAGAAGAAAGGGGAGACTCTAGGTGGGTCAGGAAGGAGTTTAATGTAATGATAAAGAGCCAGGCAGACTTGAATTCAAATCTAGATGTTCAATATTAGCTCTGTGCCCACAGCCAGTTTGTCACCCCTCTAAGCCTATTTCCTCCTCTGTAAAATGGAGATAGTGTACTTCATTCACAAAGCTGTGGTGAGGGTTAGATGCAATAATATATGTAAAATAATTAGCAGAAATTGACTGGCACAGAGAAAGCACTCCAAAATGGTTGCTCGTGTCATTATGAAAGGAGACACGGGACGTGTGGCAGGGACTGGGGGACATTCCCAGAAGACGCATGGTGATAAGGATAATTGTCTCAGCTGGGCATGAATTGGTCTTGCTGTGGCTGGGTCTGTCTGTTAAGAAGAATAATCTGGAGGATGAAAAGGCAGCCAGCCAAGATGGCTGGATCCTCCACATTGATTCCAGCCAGGAAATCTCTGAGTGTGAGTAGCATGAGAATCACCTACTTACTGTAAATTAATTATTATCATTCACTCAACAAAGAGGGGAAAATGCTTGGTCAGAATTAATCACCTTTTTTAAAAAAAAAACAGTTATTTTAAATTCATTACATTTGAATATTGTAATGAGACATTTGTCACTTTTATAACTCTGTGGGGGAGAGTATCTATTGTAGGATGGAGAAGGATTAACATAATTTTAAGAGTGTGGTTTTTTTTCCTTTTCTATATTTATTGAAGATTAATATAATATTTGTTGCATGTCCCCACTTTACAGGTAAGGAAACCGGCTTTGAGTCTGAAGTGATTTATAATAAAATGGGGTTAAAAACCCAGATTTTTCTGCCTCTAACCAATGATTCTCAGTTCTGGCTGCATATTAAAATAACTTGGAGAACCTTTTTAAAACTATCGATGGCGATGACTTACCCCTAGAGTTCCTATGGAGTTGTTCAGTGATAAACGATTCCTAAATATGAAATTCCTTGGTCAAAAGCAACCTCCTTTTTTAAGGCTTGCTAAATACATGATTTTAAAAATGTATAATATGGCTGTGCTGTCTATTAAACAGCCAGACTGGACAATAAAAGGAATCCCTCTTCCCCTTGTCCCTCTCTGCTTTATCCAGTTCAGGACATTTCAAAAGCAGGTTTGAAAGCTGGGAGAATGAATTCAACCCTTTATGCTGCACTGGGTGGGGGAGGGGGGGAGGGAATAATATTTCCCCCCCTGACCTTTGCGATGAGTCATTGACAGCCTTAAAGTGGTGACTTCTCAGCCTCACCAGAGAACAAATTCCTCCAAACATTTTAAATAACCAGAACATTATCTAGCACTTGAATGGACTTGGTCCACATCACTTAACCAGTTGACCCTGATTACTGCTTCAAATGAAAGATGAACCCATCTCTCTCTCTCTCTCTCTGCCTCTCTCTCTCTCCCTCTCTCTCTCTCTTTTATGGCACTGAAGAGGCGAGCATTTTGAAAAGTGGTCCCTTGTTATTCTGTGAAATTGCTATGATCACATAGTCTGTGGCTCCTTGCAATTCCTCTCTCCCTCCCTGAATTACACTCTCTCATGTCAAGTGCTGGCCTCAGAGGAAAGGCGGAACAAAACCCCTTCTTCACTTGCATGTCCCTATTGCCTACTAACTGGAAGAAACGATAAAATTATTTCAGATTTTTTAAATCCTCTAAAGTAGGGAGTCTTACATTTGCATTAATCTTGAACCCTTTTAAGTGACTAAGAAAACTAAGGCCCCAGAAGAATATATATAATTATTGCACTGTGTTGTACAGCTGAAACTAATTCTAAAAAATGTGTATTTCACCATAAAAAGTAATTTTAAAAAAAGATACATATGCTTCAAACATTTACCTACCTTGACCTCTTAAGGGTCCATGAAATCCTAATTAAGAAACTTGACACTATGTGAAAAAATAGAAATATGGTTTTCATCCTTTACCTACAGAGATGGGCACATGGCGGAAAACCAGATTCAAAGTGAATTCACAGAAATTGGTAGAAACCCAATTTAAGAAAACCAATTTAATGTTAAACTATGTAGCGACATCTTTAAAATAATTTGTTTTGATATGAACAAAAGTAGAGCAAAAAAGCCCTTTGGCCCTAAAAAAAAAGAAAGGAAGAAAGAAAGAAAGAAAAAACAAGCACTGTGATTGTTTCCCTGAAATATAATTTCTCCCCCTTGAGTGTAGTTCAGAAATTGCCACGTGTGTGCAAACAAAGGCTGCTTCTCTCAGCGGCTCCCTAGGTCAGTCCGACACTTCCTTTTTCTAGCTCTACTATTTCTGGGTTCTTTATCCTCTTTTTTATCTTCATCTTCCAGACATCTAATCACAGATACCCATGAAGGAGTTTTACTATTGTGGGAATTCAGAATGAGCCACCCCAAGATGTGCCTCAGTGGTATGCAGATTACTTTAACCTGCTAAGATTTATTGTAGAAGTTACTCTACATGTTTTCTTGTTAAATAATAATAGCAATAGCTAGTATTTATTGAGCTTTTACCGTATGGTACACATTATTTGATGAACTCATGTAATCCTTGCAATAACCCTATAAAATAAATAGTATTCTCTCCACTGAGGCACAGAGAAGATAAGTAGCATGTCCAAGGTCACAGAGCGTAGGGGAAAGATGAAGGAGCAGATGTAGGTAGAACTTGAACTCACACAGTCTAACTGCAAATCCTGTAACTCTTAACTACCACACTTTAGTTCCTCTGAACTGAGGCCTATTGGGAATTTCCTCAGTGCACCTTGATGATCTGAGCAATTTAATGTAATTCAACCTAGGTAAAATATAATTTTCAAAGATAGGTAAAATCATGACTTCATGTAGATATAAATATGAATGCATGTCAAAGATTTTGTTGACTCATAATAAGGAAACTAGAGGTGTGTTAAACCACCACCAAAAAAAAAGAGAGACACATTTATACATCAGGAATATTGAAATAAGTGTGAAATAGAGGCAAACCTGGACTCTTCCATAATTGGGGATGGAAGTCAGTTGGACCTCCACTGGACAGGATTTGCACATACACAGACAAGCGTTATATAACTACCAGTTATTTACAGCTTACGGAATTGTGGCTCCCGTAGAAGCAGAGTAAGATAACACTGGAAGGATAGGCTATAGACAAAGCATAGTTGTCCACTGAAGCACAAAATTTTCCTTGTAATACTTACAATTCACCCTTCCTCCTCAAACCCAGAAAAAAATTTACACCTGATAATTTTTTACACCTGTAAAAGGAGTTTTGGTTGCTAGACATGAATAAAAATAATGTCTTACAAACTACCAGAGCAGACACTATAAATAATTTCAAAAAGGCAATTGATAAAGAATATAAATAAGGGAAGGAGATTCACTCAGCTCTGGAAACCGATTAGAATTTCTATATGAGGTGTTTAGGGGAAGCAATCTAGTGGGACTGGAGGGATTGAAGTCTACCCTGAAGTTGTTTTTAGACAGCACTTTACATAAAATTCAGAGAATATAGACCATCTCTATTAAAGAATTCCATGGGGCTCGGTAGGGACCATTAGCCATCTCACGTGCTTCACTTGAAATCCAGTAAAGCCCCTTGGAGGAAAAAGCATTTAGATTGACGTGGGAGGTAGTAGAAAAGTGTAGAAGTGCTATTCAGACAGAGGGACATCTTAATCCAAGGCACAGAGGCCATGAGAGGGGAGATGACATGGGACTGGGAATGATGAGAAAGGCAGGAAAAGGAAAAGGGTCTGCCTCAAAACCAAGTGCTCCCTCGGCCTATGAAGGTCAAGACACCTACTAAGCTCTGTTTCCTTTTACAAGGACCCTTGACAGCAGGATCCTCCCTTAAGCCCAGAGCCCTGGTCCCAGCATAAAAATAGACATTCAATATATAATTCCCGAATGAACTGAAATATGAAAAAGAGGGAGGGAAGGAGAAAGGAAGGAAGAACATTAAACTTCATCTAAGCACTCTGCCCCCAAACAGAAATTTCCCAAGATTTACTACTTCAGGAAAGAGCTAACCACAAAACACTACCCTTCCCATGTGACTCAGTTAAGCCTTGTTTCCACTCTGCCCCATGATTCCCTTGTCTACTTCCCTCTATAAAACCACAGGTCCCCATCCTTTCCTTTGAGATGTTCTTCATTAATGAACATTTTCCTAATTGCAATAGCCTGAATAAAATCATCTCTTTCATTGCCCTGTGCATTTTGTCTTTGATAATTGGAAAGGAGAGAGTTCAGGATCTAACCTCTGGGTTGGAAGAATCCTGTGGGTCTGTGGGTTAATACAGGATGAAGGCATGCAAGCCTTTAATTTGTTTTAACTGCATCCTTTTTATATACATGAAAGAGCAGGGACAATGCTTCTGTGAAAGCCTCAGATTATAATTTGACCAAGAAAGAAGAACCATTGCTGGTGGCTCTGGCATTTGCGTCTTTGTCTTTGGGACACAGGGTGAATTTAGGGACTTGCTTGAATACCCCATTTTGGGAATCAGGGCTTATTTTTCCTTTTCCTCTTGGATCATGGATTAAGGCAAGGGGAAATTTAGAGTTGACTAAATTATAGTACCAACCAAGACCAGTTTGGGGTAATAAATAGGCATAAATTTTTATTTATCTAAAGAAAGTGTTCAAGATGTGGCTAAAGGTGGATGTAAGCAACAAAGCTACCTTTGACCTGTGTATGGAAAAAGCAAAATCAGAGAATTTACTGGAAGGATATGGTATAACTCAATCCTTGAGGAAAATGTTGAAGTATAAGTGCAACTCTGAACTGTGGATGATAGAAAATGAATAGACAGTGATGAATAAGTTCCTACTCCTTTCAGCCTTATTGTCCTCAGACAAAGAATCAAATTCCAAGGAAAGGGCATCTGATTGGTAGGACTTGGATCACGTGCTCACCCCTTGGCCAGGGGAGGTCCTAATGAGTTGACTGACAGTTCCACCAAGACGGTAGCCAAGGTAGGAGAAATTATACAGCAAAATGGAAGGGAGATGGGAAGAACTGTTACTAGAAGGAGGAGTCAAGGATTTCAGGCAGGCAACACAGTAGCTTTATATGGAATTACCACATAACCTAGCGATTTCACTCCTACATAAACATACCCAAGAGAAATGAAAATATACATCCACACAAAAACTTGTATATGAATATTCATAGCAGCATCATTCATAATAGCCATAAAGTGGAAACAACCCAAATGTCCATCAACTACAAGTGTATATTCATACAATGGAATATTATTCAGCTATTTTTAAAAGAAGAATGGAGTACTGATACATGCTACAGTATGATTGGCTTTGAAAACATAATGCAAAGTGAAAGAAGCCGGCCACGAAAGGCCACATATTGTATGATTCCGTTTACATGAAATATCCAGGATAGGCAAATCCATAGACACAGAAAGTAGGTTAAGTAGATTAGTAATTACTTATTACTAATCCCTGAGGAAACGCGAGTGGGAAGGGTGGGGGATGGGGATGGATACTGGCTTCTTTTAGGAGGAAAACTGTTCTGAAATTATATTGTGATAAAGGTTGCACAGCCCTGTGAATATACTAAACACATTCAATTGTCCACTTTCATTGTATGAGATGAGAATTAGTCTCAATAAAGTTGTTTATAAAGAAGAAGCTTTTCTGTTACAATACTGTTATTGCAATGATGAAAATATATTCGAATTAACTCTCGTTTTTACTTGTAAAGTAGGAAGAAACTTCTGGAGTGGACCTTAAGAGATAGGAAAGATGGTCACTGGTCTGTCGTGGTTTCTGAAACACAAATGACTCCTTTGGATTAGAGCATGATTCCCTGATAGAGACAGTTATCACCAGTGTGTTTCCTTAGTTAGCTTTACAAGTTATCAAAACTCAGTATGAATCCTTCTTCCAGTCCCTTCCAAGTGTTCAACCAAAGTCAAACTGCCTGGAATGAAACTCACATGGGGCAGTGTGAAATACTGCAAAGCATGCAGGCGAGGGTGGGAGCTCTGCATTACTACCACTGATACGCCATTGCCATATACTTAGAAAAGGCCTTCGCTTTTCTAGGTCTCGGTTTCCTGATATGGGAAAAGGAGAGATGTGACATAGATTAGTGGTGACATAGATTAGTGGTGACATAGATTAGTAGTTCTCATTAAGAGTTGTGATTTAATATTTCCTCAGACAAATTATTCTAAAGAAAAAAAAAACAAACCAATGGAGAGAAAGTCTTGGGCAAATAGTATGATATTATAGAGATATGGCAAAAACCATGATGTATGAGAATTACTGAAATTTGGCCAGTACTATATGATCCATTCTGGTGTAGCTTGGTTGCTCACAACAAGAGGTAGGAGAGCCCATTGACCCTAAACACCATTATTTTGTAAAGCTATGGTATCCCATTTATTGGATTTATGGCATTTTCTAAATCGGAATGCTGTTAGTAAATAATTATCATTGAAATGCTTATTACATGCCAGCTCAGACACATAAAGAGAAAGTTTAGGAAGATGTTACGATCCGCCTATGGCTTAGGTGAGTGGGGAAGGCCTTTCTGAAGAACTGCGATGTGAGGTGGATGAGATTTGGTAAGGTAAAGGGCTAGGCCAGCTTCCTGCAGATGACATGGCTCCTGTGAAGACCTACGGCTAAAATCGAACATACAGCTCATTTCAGGAACGAATATTTCCCATGTGCTTGGCACAGGGAGAATGAGGAAGAGAAAATGACATCAGCTGCCAGTGCTCGCTGAGCACACACCTCATCTCTCACACTGGGCTCGGTGTTTTGCTTATGTCATTCCAGGCACAAAAAGGCTAGAGGTCAGCATTACTACTCCATTGGACAAATGGGGACTGAGGCTTGCAGTTGAACTATTTGGCCTGTGGTTGTAGAGCTAATAAGAAGGAAACAAAGCCTAGATGTGAACACAACCGGTTGCCTCCAGAGGCCGTATGCTAAGCCTCTGCACAATGCTACCTGTTGACAACACACTAGCCACCTCAGCCTCTCCAAAGCATCACCATCCCTTGAGTTTCCTTGGTCCCAGCTAAGATGACAGGCTGATTTAGCAATAGATCATGTGCTCTGTGATCCTGGTTAGGAAGCCTCTTGTTAAAGTAAATAAGATACTGGAAAGCATGGCCAAAGCTATTAAAATTTTATAAGCCAGCTTTACCCAAGATTCTTCACTGGGGTCAATGTCAAAAGGACTTGTTATGAAATCCTATCTTTTAGAACGTCCATATAATTTCTTGTTCCTTAACACAGAGTTGAGAAAGGTAAAAATAACAGTGTTTTGTTTTTCCTGGGAAAACAGTATAGCTTTATTTGGGACAATGATTGAAAAATAACAGTTTGGTCAGTTTTTGCTCCCGCACTATGATTTGATGCAGAAAGGGCAAAAAGTCACTCTTCACTACATGTGTAAGATGCTTGCTCAAAATTGTGTAACATCTCATGATTCAATGTGGGCTCCTCATAATGGAATAAATCTCTAATAATAACAAACATCACTCCTCCCATTGTTAACGCTCACGAGTTCTTATTTCATACCTCTAACTGTAATGTTATTGAACAAAGGATGAAGAAGGTAATTCAAGGCAAGAATTATACTCCACCCTATTCCATCTTTAACAGATGGACCAAGTGACCCAAACACTTCAATTCCAGTCCAACCTGTGAAAAACTACTTGTTAATGTTTGAGTTTGTTATCTTACCATTGGAAAAGGAAAAAAAAAGAAATGAATATAAAGGCAGCATTTACCCATCATGTATGAGAACTAGACCTACATTTTGGATGAAAGTGTCATTCTTTTGGCCTTTGCATAAGAGACATTTTAGAATGGAGTCCTTCCTTATAACTAAGAATCCCTATCATATTTTCTTAAATCAAAGGCTCAAAAGAGAAAAATTCAGAAAGTTAGAAGACTAAAAACCTAAGTTTGTTTTTTCTGTTCAAATTGACCAATTTGATGGTTTCAATGCTCTGCAAAGGAATGACTTGAGCATTTCAAAGATTTTACTCCATTCTTTCTGATTTTCGTTTCTCTCTTTGCACCACAACTAAAAGTGATTCAAGTTGTTAAAAACAAACAAACCAACAAAAAAACAACTGAATGTGAAGATTTAATTTGCTTTATTACGTAATTCATGAATCTGGTAGCAACCTGTCTAGCAAGTAGAAGGGCTCTAGATAAGTTGTGCAAAGTGGAAGGCTTTTATAGGCAGAAAGAGGGTAGGACTAAATTAAAAGAGTGGATATCCTGAAAGAAGACAGGATATCCTGTCTCTTAGGGGACAGCAGTGGGGTCTTATCAGGCAGATTACCTCACTAGTGGTGACCAGGAAATTCCAGGCTGATTGGTTTAAAATTCCACTCTTTGGGGAGTCTGTAACTGCAACTAGGTTAGGTATTAAGTTTTGGTTTGGTGACATGGATTAGCAAAAGTGACTCCATTTTAACCTGTTGTTTCCTTTTTTAACAAAGTATATGTCTTGGTTAGGAGTCTGGAAAGATCACTTAGAATGACCAACTGTCCCTGTTTGCCCAGGACTGAGGGAGATTTAAAATCTGGGAGTTTCCTAGGATGTAGGACTTACAGTGCTAAAATCAGAACAGGTTGGGAAAAGAGAACATTTGGTCACCCTAGGATGCTCAATGTTTGGTTTTGTTTGTTTGTTTATTTGGTCTAGTTACAGATCTTTGCTTACACAATCCAGGGAGGAACCCACCCCTTGTCTACTGAGTCAGAATCTCCTGCCAGCCCAGGAATCGATTATTTTTAAATGCTTCCCAGGTCGTTCAGATAACCAGCCAGGTTTGAGACTTTCTGAGAAGGTTCAGCAGCGGTTCTCAACCTGTGGGTCGCGACCCCTGACCTTTTCACAGGGGTCACCTAAGACCATCAGAAAACAAAAAGATATTTACATTACGATTCTTAACAGTAGCAAAATTACAGTTATAGAGTAGCAATGAAAATAATTTTATGGTTGGGGGTCACAACAACATGAGGAACTATATTAAGGGGTCGCAGCATTAGGAAGGTTGCGAACTGCTGGTACAGATAGTTCCTAAATAGTGTTGTTTCTATTGGTCTCAAATGAAAACTGCGATTAATACATTTTCTTTTTCTAATTTTTTAAATATCTTCAAAGTCAAACTATATTTAAAACTAAAAACAAATGGCTTCTTTGAGCAGACAACCTGCTATAGTCCTAAAAGTTCACAAGATGCATACTCTTTTGAAACCTGACTTTTGTCTAAGACCCCAGGACAGACACATCAGCTAATGTGGCTTTGAGAAATCTGAGGGCTACATTTAGACGGGATGACCTTCCATTCCCTCCAGTCTCCCATCCCCCATGGAGGGAGAGATGGGAAAGGGAACTCGGAACAATTTCTGCTGTAGGGGATCAGAACAAGTCACCCCAAGATGTACGTACCTCTGTGGTATGTGGATTATTTTGAGCTAATGGCAACCAAAACACTTCAGGCTCAAGAAAAATTTCTGCATCCCCCCTTAACTACCTAGAATAATTTAAATTGGGGGCCTTGTCCATAATAAGAGATTATCAGAGATAACCTTTTTGACCTACCTATAAAGCATCTGCTCTTCTTATCATCTTTCTTCCCCTCTGAAGCCCAAGGTACTTCATCCTTAGCTCAGAATGCCTTATATACCTCATTTTAACTTTCTGTCCCAGGACCCATCAAGAACCCGTATGTGGGGTTCCCAAACATATGGATGTAATTAAATTTGGTTATTTTCTCTTCTTAATCTCTCATGTAGATTTAATTATTAGACCAGCTGAAAGAACATTGAAAATAGAGCAAAGTTTCCTCCTCCCCCACTACTCTCCGAATCTTCAAATAAAAGGCTAACTTCTCTTCCTTTTCATGTTAAGTTTCTAATTCTTCTTAAAACTGAAGTTTACAGCTTTCCATTTTAACATAATTAATGTTTATTATAAAACATTTGAAAAGTATAGGAAAATAGAAGAAGGGGGGAAAATTATCTAATCTCCTTCACCCCAACACAACCAATCTCAATATTCTGGTGTATTTCTTTTCTGCATTATTACTATGTATTGCTTTTTAAAAATATATAAATATAACTGATCATACTATACATGCAACATTGTATTTTTCTTTCTTTTTTCATAACATGCTCACCATGAATAGTACTGTTTTAAAAATTAAATTAAGGGGGGGTGACCATGGTTAGTAAAATTACATAGGTTTCAAGTGTAGAATTCTATAATACATCATCTATGCATCACATTGTGTGCTGATCACCCAGTGTCAGTTCTCCTTCCATCACCATATATTTGACCCTCTTTACCCTCTTCTACCATCTTCCCTCTCCCTTAACCCTCTGGTAACCACTAAACTGTTATTTGCCAAATTATATTTAAAAGAGGATGGGCATGGTTTACCTTATCAGGCTCTTGACTAGCTTTCTGAGAGCAATGCCATTAAAATAATTAACTAAATGCTAGTAGATCACTGTGAGATAGATATCCCAAAGATATAATCTGGGAAGAGTCACTTTTCTGATAGTTCACCTACAACTAAGTATTTCCTTTATGTTAATGAATGCATCATTTTTTTCTCAGGTATGTTTCTTTATTTTCATATTTTGCTAGGGTTGTTTTTAGTTTACATGTTAGAATAGCTTCAGGTAAAATTTTAAAAAGAAAAAATCACCCATAATTCCATTGCTATAACATACCCACTCAAAGATGCATAAGCATATAGATTTTTTATACAGCTATAATCATATATTGCATGCAATTTTGTGTTCCTTTTTTTCCACTATTACATTATAGCAACCTTGCCATGTTATTACATAGTCCTTATAATTATCACTTTTAATGGATGAGCAATCATCCACAAGTTATTGCTTGTGGCAACGCAATTCCTTTGGGTTGAGAACAGGTAAAAATTATGTGAAATAGCTGAGGAAGAAAAAATTATTTAAGCACATTCTAAAACAATGATTTTCAGATTGTGATTCTTGGCATACCCCAAAGGTTACCATAGTCTGGGAGATGCTAAAAAAAAAAAAAAAAAAGAACAACAGGCCAAAATGGAGCCACTTTTGTTACGCTACATCACCAAGCCAAAGGTTAATAACTAATTTAATTGCAGTTTCAGCCTCTCTCAGGAGCAGAATTTGAAATCAATTGGTCTGGAATGTCCTAATCATCACTAGTGAGGTAATCTGCCTGATAAGAACCCCCTAAGGGGAGACGTCCTTGGTTGAAATAATCCACTCTTTTAACTTCTTAGTCCCACCCTCTTTCTGCCTATAAAAACCTTTCATTTTGTCCAACTCATCAGAGAGCCAGCCCTTCTAGTTGCTAGATAGGATGCTGCCCAATTCATGCATTGCTTACTTAGACAATTAGATCTTCAAATGTACTGGGTGACTTTTGTTCTTTAATAGATATGAGGAGAAAGCTGAGACAGCACGATCTTCCTTCTATCAAAACACTTTAAGTTTTATTTTGAAAATATGCTCTTTAAAACAAAAAAGAAATGAAGTGAAAAAAGGTATAAAATTAAATGATGCAACTTTTGTGGTAGTCTGTCATTTACAAGCTGTGTGGTCTTGGGCACATTACACAAATGACTGAGTTTCCTTATCTACAAAATGAGGTTATTAATTTTAACTCATTGGGTTGTGGTAAAGATTAAATAAATACATATGCGATATACTATATAGATTGCTTAGAACAATGTCTGACACCTAACTATTGTATAAGTGTCTGTTAAATAAATGAAATAAAATACATCAGGTCAACAACACTTGAATGCATTCATGTGAACTTTAAAGCAAGAAATAGAACAATTAGACAGTAATAGATCTGTGGATGGCAGTGATAGCCTCAAATTAGAAAAAGGCTTACACACAGGCTTGGGGGTAAAATTACCAAAGTGTATGACTAGACCCTGATACTCTGTACCTGTGTGACTTTAGGCAATTGGTTTAACTTTGCTAAGTCTCAATTTTCTCACCTGTCAAAGAGTGGAATTAACATTAACTATATCATCAGGTTCTTGTGAGGAGTAAACGATGTTTTCCCTAAGCATTAGCCCAGGACCTGGCCTATCCTGAGTCTTCCATAATAGAATCATCCCAGGTACAATGTATTGTTGATTACTTACTGAAATTTTTTTGGCACACCCACAACTTGTTTATTTTATTATTTTAATGTGCCAAATGTTCTACATATGGTATCCAGATGGTCAGTATGGAAAATAACTTTGGCTTCAATTTGCAAATGGACAATAGAAGAGGAAATCTGATATCTCTCCGGAAGTTGATGTGTAAAAATCCCTCTTTTCTGTAATTTCAGGCAGTGGAGTTTGGGGGAGCATGGGAATATGTGACAAGAATTAATCTTAGGAGGTAGGTGATCCAATTCTAGTCTCAGTTTTGTCCTAAACTTGTCACATGACCTTAAATAAGTTAGTTTTCTTTTTTACTCTTAGATAATCTCCTGTCTAAAAGGTGGTGGTTGAACAAGAGACAATCTCAAAGATGCATTTATCTGTATTATTGCTATGGAGTAAAGAGGGTTGTGATATTTTTAGAATCCATGGGGCATCAAGGTTTTGTGCACAAGGAGGTGTTACATTTTACAGAGCAGCATGCAACTCTGGTGAAGACTGCCATTTGTAAATCAGCTAGCTGGCTCCATCTTGTTTCTCTTTGGGAGAGAAATTATCACACAAAATCACCGAGATGTGGTAGAGAATATGAATGGAGTTGTAAATACCTGCTCTTAAAAAAAAATATCGTATCCAGATATTTGTAGTTGGAAGCTGTGTATTTAGCTTAAACACTCCCTTTTCTGTAAAATGAAATGAATTGCCACCCTGCCTTAACATCATCTCTGGCTTTGAGCAGAGAAGGAAAAAAACTGGGTCAGCAATACAGTAGAACTAGAGAATGTTTGTCTTATTTAGTCATGGTCTGGCTGAGTCACTCTAACTGATACTGTTTGGAATGAAAACTTGACCAGATGTTCACTTAAATGAACTACAGAGATTAATTACCAGTCCCACCATATTATCTCGAAGGGTGGGTATAATCATCTCCAAAGAATTTCCTGGAGCTGACACAAAGGTTGCCGATTATAACTATAGCTAACACTCCATATTAACACACAAGGTACCAGACACCACTCTAAGTATTTCACATGTCTTAATTCGTTTAGTCACACAATACTCCTTGGAGGGAGGTATACTGTTATCCTTATTTTATGAATGTAGTCAAGAGTCTCAAAGAGGTTAAAAGGCTTGCCTAAGGTCACCCAGCTAATACTAAGTGGTAAAGGCAGGATTTGAAGCCAGGAACTTTGACCGCCAGGTCTGTGCTTTTAAAACTATTCTATATACAACTGGATTGAAACAATTACTTGACTTGTAGCTGATGGGTCCTGAAAAAACACACTGTTCCCCAATAAAATAAAACAAAAACAAACAAACAAAAAACTATGCTATATCCATTGCCTTATACAATTCCCTGTTTTTGACCCAAGTTGCTGTTAAAACTTGAATATTTAGGAGGCTTATCATTAATCTATAAGTGGGTGGAGAGGAATTTGAACTATTGTGAGTAGCAAAAAATACAGTGCCTGACCTGAGAGAAGGAAGAATGTTAAATTTTGGAGAAAACATTTATATACCTAATTAGAAATCTCTTGGGTTATCCAAAACAACCCACTGTTCATTCACCTTTTAAAATTATTTGAGGAATGTAAGAGGAACTAAAGTTTAGACCTCTACTCTTAGTCTGCATAAGATATCTGGAATGTTTTGCTATGATCAAAGCCAAGATAGTCATGTTGGTTGATACTTCTTGGTTAACCTTAAGAAGAAACAAAAAGAACTGTTTGTTGCATTCTCCTCATTTACAATGAAATCCCAAATATGTCTTAGTCACTGGGGCTCGTTGCAATGACTATACTGGTTGACACTGACCTTCTTTTGAGCTTAGTGTCTGAGAGCTCCCTTATCTTGTGTTAGCACATACTCTCCAGCAATATAAAGAAAGCATGACACTTATGCTCTCCATTTAGGTTTTGAAGTAACAGAGTGGTTTGAAAAGGGTGTTGGCTCTGGATGGGTAGATCTGTGGACAGATGCTTTCAAATCTGAGACTGAAAACTCATAATATATTTGAATGGCATCACTTCATCTCAGACTCAATCCCCCGTTTCTTTCTTCTAAGGACTGTGTTAAAGATATTTTTAAAACAGCATGTTTTTTTCCATTCTTCTATCTATGAAGGTTTTCAAGCCATGTGCATGCAACATACGCTTTCATCTATATAATTAGGATCCCAGATACTTGCACCAGTTGGCTATGACATTCACATACATGCAATTTTGTCAGTTGAGATACTGTGACATGACATATGAATTAAAAGCTTCAGTAAAGGAATAAGAAAGATTGCAAGGGAGGTAGCTTTGACACAAGTATAAATATTGTGCTAATCACAAGCAACCAAAAAAACTGGAGCTCTGATTAAGAATTGCATTAGCTGTGTTCTTGGGTCTCAGTCTCGATGCCAAGTTTGGGAAAGGAGCCAAGAAGACATCCCACTAGGAAGAAGGAAACTACCTCCACGCCAAGGATATTTAAGTTATTATCTCATATAGCGACATCTCTTGAGAAAATGAACACAGTAGGGATAAAGGACTGGACTGAGTTCCGGCCTGTTGTTTTTTGTTTTTTTTTAAAAAAGGAAGTAAAATCACATATTCAAAAAAAAAAAAGAATTGCATTAGCTAACATATAGTCCACCGAAGAGTAAAAGAAACCACCTCTGTTATGCCTCTTACATCTCTTATAGAATTTCTCCAGTAGGAAATAATCTATCTCCTATCACCTGAATTTTTCTTTCCTTTTACAGAGTTTATTTTTTGTAATGCTAAAAATTTATACATAATCAATGAACAAAGCACAGAAAAATAACCACCCCCCACACTGCTACTTAAATGTTGGCACACTTCTACTTAGTTATAATTATGCTGCATCCTTCATTTTAAAAGCTGAACATCAAATTGTCTGTATTTTCTTCATATGTGGAACCATATCTTTTAATGGTTTTCATAGCAGTCTTCTGAGTGAATGCTCTTTAGTTTAACTACATATTCCTAAACAACTAATATATTTCCAACTTTTCTATTCTAATAAATATATTCATCTTTATGCCTAAACATTTTCCTTTTTAGGATTATTTCTTTGGGTTAGTGTCCCTCAAATGGAGTCACGACTTAAAAATGTTGTATTCTGCAGTTTACTGCAGATAAACATATTTTGTCAGTTTACACTAACTTCCTGCAATAAACTCACCCACAGTACACTGTTAATTGGTTTGTCCGATTCCAAAAATAAAGTTTGGAAGGCAGAAAGTCACTGTTCCCCAAAGGGATTCTGAGTTTTTCTGGTGCTTTAATTAGAGTTTCCGAATTCTCCTTATGCGACTTGATCTTCTTGCTCTGACATGTGTTTCTGCCATGAACCTAAGGTCTTGAGTTTATTCATTGGAAGACTCTGGCTTCGATCTCTGGCTCTTTCCACCTAGATGAATTTCCTCTTGGGACCTCAGTCTTCTGCCTCTCTCCTGGTGAGAGTGGAAGCTGTGGTTACTTCTCCACATTCATTCTCTCGCTTCCCTATGCCAATCCTTTGGGGAATTGGCCCCACCACAGCTGCAGAGATGGTCTCTGATTTAACCTCATTGATTTTTCACTGGCCTGCCACGCCACTGGATCGGTTCTGGTCACATCGTCAATGACCTCCATTTTGTTAAATCTAATAATCAATTCCCAGTCCTCATCTTACTTGACCTCTCAGCAGCATGTAGCAGTTAATTACTCCTTCTTCTTTGATATGAGATGTGATAAAAAATATATATATGGTGAATGTTTAAATAAAAAAAAATTATTACAGTAAAAGACACATTGCCATGAATCTCCCTCAAAATACTCCCCCTCGCTTTGAACACACTTCTCCCATCATTCTTGCCACTTTCTGAAGCAGTTCTGGAAGTCCTCTTTCATGAGTGTCTTTACTTTATCCTCCTTCCTGACAATGCTCTGGGTCTCATATCACTTCTGATACAGCCATTTCTGTCAAATAAAAACATCAGTGGGATGGCCGAGTGGTGCAATGGTTAAGAACTGCCTTGGGACGCCAGAGGGCCCCGGTTCAGATCCTACATGTGAGGGCCAGTGACACTGCCCTCCACAGCTAAGATGCTGAACAACAGCTCAACCTGGAGCTGGGCTGCCATGAGTCGCCGGCGACGGCGTAGGCTGCAGCCTCTGTGGCAGTGGGTTGCCATGGGCTACCGTGTGTAGCCAGCAGCCAGCGTGAGTGGCCAGCAGCCAGCATGAGCGGCCAGCAGCCGCAGTGAGCGGCCGTCCAGAAGCCGGCGACTGATCTGCCTCGCCCAGGAAGAGCGCAATGATGGTGCCAACTTGGGCCAGTGAAGCAACGTCCTCCACAACTAGACTGAAGAACAAAAGGACAGCAACTTGTCTGTTCCCCTACCCCTAATTCCTCAGCGCTGTTCCCATCCCCCCAGTTCCCCAATTAAAAAAAAAATCTTAAAAAAACAAAACAAAACATCAGTGAGTGTCCTCATCCACCTTATTCACCAGATCTGGCACTGTGCAACTTCGGGCTGCCCAAAGTAAAAATGACCATGAAAGTTAATGTTTTGAATCAATTCAGGACCTCGATGCAGCCACGACAGTGCAACTAAAGACATTCACAAAAGACGGCTTTCAGAACTGCTTCAAAAAGTGGCAAGAATGATGGGATAAGTGTATTCAAAGTGACGGGAAGTCTTTTGAGGGAGATTAATGGCAGTGTCTTTATGTAATATGTAATAATAATAATAATAAATGTAATAATTTTTTTAAAAAGTTAAACATTAACTGTATTTTTTTATCACACCTAGTACACTTTCTTCACTTAGCTTCCAAGACCTAATCAAGTCAGCATCTAATCATGAAAACAGTAACTAGTCTGAGTATTTGACCAGAAAGAATTTAGTTCTGGGCCTTGAAGACACAAGTGACAATAGAGCTGAAAGGCCAAACAGGAAGGAGATAGTGAAGAACCTGGAGATTGGCAACAGCAGAAACATAGTATCAACCTAATATGGAGGAGCAAGGAGGAGAGGAGTTTGGGAGACCCAGCAGATGCTAGAACTATGGGGGATTTGTCTGGCAGAAGCTGGAGCAAGGGAAGAGATACAACCACAGCCAGAAGCACCACCTCAAAGGAGAGGAAGTCCCAAGGAGAGGAAACCAAGGGACTTCCTGATTTCTCCTTTTCTCCTTCCCTCCAAACTTCCATCAGTACTTTCCAAAAACTAATGCCAGCTGGAAAGCAAATAACGTCAGAATCATGAAAAAGCAGCCTGCAGTGGTCAATCCACTGCAGTAAACACCCGAGTTGGGGCAGGATGAAGGATCAATTGAGGGTCTACAGGACCAAGTCTGGGACAATGGACTTGCTTTATCCTCTGCGTTACTGGTTGCTCCTTCACTGTCTCTCTATTGGCTCCTTCTCTTCTCCATGTCCTCTTCATGCCGAAGTGCTCCGAACCTCATTCCTCATTCTATCTTCCCTTCCAGTTATTCATGAAGGCTTACCAAACTCCCCCAAAACTAAACGGTTTAGAGCAACACTTAATTTTCACCACTCATGATCCTGTGGGTTGACTGAGCTCAGTTGGGTGGTTCTCTGTGCGGATCTGTCATGAACTCTGCGGTAAACATTGTGATGTGTCAATCAGATCTCACTTTCGGAATGAAGCACATATTACACCAGCTGCTGGGAATGTGGCTGACACATAGCCCTCGGCTGTCAGCCTTCTTCAGGGAATGCCTCTGAGAGTCACCTCACCCAAGGTCTCACACCCTTCCCAAGGTGGCCCATATCCAATGACTGATTCATGTGGGGATATAAAGCCCAACCCTTTCATCCCACTTTGGTACAGGTATAAGGGATCACCCCAGCCTCAGAACTTCCCAAAGAGATCAGGTGAGGCTTCTGATGAGATTGTTTAGCAGCTTGATTCCTCCTTTTGTGAATTCTGCTTTCTACCCTTCCCTTCCCTTGTATTCATCCTCAAAGCACTTCGTAATCAACTTCCCCGTCTCAGAATCTGCTTCCTGAGGAGCCCACCCTACTACATTGTGGCACAGAGATGGTGGCTGACGCTGGAGTCATCTAACAGATCGACTGGGCTGGACACCTAGAATGACTCACTCATACGGTTGGCAGTTGATGCTGACTATCAATTGGGACCATCCGTTTGGAATGGCTAGGTTCCAAGTGGGAGCAGTCCAAACATAAGTGTTGAAAATGTCTAAGCATACTGTCACTTCGCAGAACATCATTTCTGGTCGAGCAAGAAACAAAGATTCAAATAAAGGAGTATTAGACTCCCCTCTTAATGTGAGGAAAAGGTATTCTTATACAAGGAGGAAAGAAGGGGATGGAGGCTATCTCTGTTGACTTCCTACCACACCTTTTCCTCTCTGTCCCTTTACCATTCCATTAAAACTGCTCTCCTCATAATCACCAATGGTCTCCATACTGCCCGTATTTCAACTCTTGTCCCCGTGGGGTCCATTCACATTTCATCAGCTAGATTGTTCTTTTTATAACAAGTCATGCAATGTCTTGGCTGAAAAGATTGCAGTGGCTCCCCCTTTTACTCCAAATACTAGTCAAGCCAGTCAAGCCTTTACAAGTGCTCACAAGATTTACATAATCTGGTTCATTATCTCTCTGATCATCTTGCCTTTTTTTTTTTTAAGATTTTATTGGGAAATGAGGAAGGGAAACAAACAAGTTGCTGCCCTTTTGTTCTTCAGTCTAGCTGTGGAGGACGTCGCTTCACTGGCCCACGTTGGTATTATCATTGTACTCTTCCCGGGTGAGGCAGTTGCTTGCAGGCCATTGGACGGCTACTCACAGCAGCTCACGGCAGCTGCCGGCAGCTCACACTTGGCTGCCAGCCACTCACAGTAGCTCACAGCAACCCACTGCTGCCCCACTACAGCCTACGCCCGTTGCCAGTGACTCACAGCAGCCCAGCTCCAGGTTGAGCTGTTGTTCACCATCTTAGCTGTAGAAGGCGCAGCATCACTGGCCCTCATGTGGGATCCAAACCGGGGCCCTGCTGCTCAGAGCTGGTGTCCCAAGCCATCTCTTAACCAATGCACCACTTGTCTGGCCCCTGATCATCTTGCTTTTTATCCTCTCACACCACTCTGGCTTCACTGCTTTTTTTTTTGGATGTGCCATACAAGCTCATGCCTTAAGGTCTTTGCATTGGCTATTCATTTAGTTTGGAGTGCTTTCTTTGAAGATAATCTGATGGCTAGCTCCTTCCTCTATTTGAAGGCTTTGTTCATATTCCATCTTCCTAATGAGTCCTATGTTAACCACCTCATTTAAAACTGAAACCATTTCTTTCAGCTTTTAACACTCCAATTGCCCTTTCCCCTGCTTTATTTTTCTTTTTATTACATAACATTTATCACCTTCTAAACTACTATAAAATATACCTATGTTAATTTCTGTCTATCTCCTCCCACATGATGATACAGATCTTTATTTTGTTTATCACTGTATTCCAAATGCTTAGAAAATGCCTGACACATCATAGGCACTCAATAAATATTTTGAATGATTGAATGAATGAATCAATCAATCCTTGTAATCCAGTCCTTTGCAATCAGTGCATGAAATTCACCTAGCTAAGAGTTTAGATCACAAATGTATTGGGTTGTTGGAAAAGTCATGACATATTTCTTCTGTTTTTATTGCAAAATTGCATCATAACTTTTCTGACAACCCAATATTTGTTAACTCAGTTTAGGTCAATGAGACAGAAGAAAATCTTTGCTGAGTTATTTTAGAAATCCCTCACTCTTCTGAGAGCTTGTAAAAAACATATTTTTTCACCTTCTGAATGATATGGCATGAGGATATGAAATCCGGAGCTGCTGCCTTCCTTAGGATAAAGCTGTCAGAACAGAAGGCAGGGTAGAGTGATGGAAAGATGGGTCCTTGATGACATGGTTGAGTTGCTGAATCAAACCAGTTCTGAAGTCTTCACCAACTCTGAATGGTGTAATTATGCAAGGCAATCCTTTGTTAGTTAAGCCAATTTAAGCTGCATTTTGATTACCTATAATAGAGAATACTCTCTGAGACATCCTTTCAGCAAAATTTTGTTTCTACAGTACCAAGATACCTGTAGGGTTATCTAGGATAATCCAATCAAAAGTCATACATTAGTTTCTGAGTTCTCCATAACTTTCTGTTGTTATAAACTAATTCAAATATACCCCCTTTCATCAAGTTTCCTCAACACATGAATGCTTTTGCAAAGAGTAGATCTCCTATTTTTTGAATTATTTACATATTATTTTACATAATCTTTTACTATTTACGTATTAATTTAAAAATATCTATTCTTATGTTCTGATAACTGATCCAAGCAAACAGCCTTAGATATGTACAAGGCTGAGTTCTGATTATTTGAATCTATTTCTGCTTCACTGGGCCAAGTACTAGGAAATGATGTGGCCCCTTATTACTTTTCGGACCATATTTTCTATAACTCTCCCCTTCACTCACTCTGTTCTATCCATGCTGGCCTTCTTGCTGTTCTTCCATAGCACCACATGCCCTTCAGTCTAAGGGGCTTTGAACTTGACAGTCCCTCAGCCAGAAGCACTCTTTTTCTAGTTGTATTCCTGGTTTCCTCACTCAATTCTTCAAGCATTTTCAAATGTCAGTGTAATGGTTAATTTTATGTGTCAACCTAACCTGGATAAGGGGTGCCTGGGTAGCTGCTAAAACATTATTACTTGGTATGTCTGTGAGCATGTTTCTGGAATAGATTAGCATTTGAATCAGTAGATTGAATAAACGTGGGCACCATCCAATCGGCTGAGGGCCAGAATAGTAGAAAAAAGGCAGAGGCAATGTGAATGTGCTCTCTGATTCAGCTGGGACATACTTTTTCTCCTGCCCTCAGACATCAGTACTCCTGGTTCTCAGGCCTTCAGACTTGGGCCCTCAGGATTGTATAGAGATGCCTGGAGACAATTCTGCACCATTTTTATATACTCGATGGGTCAGGGGTCTCCATAAGATTTTATGTATTTCTGCTCCCTTAAAAATGCTGGCAACATATTGACATTAGTAGGTCATAAAAATACTTAGTCATTTATTTATTTGCGTATCTTCTAGGTACTGAATAAATAACAAATGAGTCAACAAAAATGTATTTCCTGCCCTAATGAAATGTATAGTCTTATGGATGAGACGTAAATTAAAGAAGCAAATACACAGTAAATAACTGTGTAAATAGTGATAAAGATTTTTTTTGTTATCTGATTATTAAATTTATGATGAAATATTTTGGGGAAAAATGGCATCGCCAAATGTAGAAATGACTGGATGACTGAACTTGGATCTTTTCTACAGAAAGACTCACAAATCACTATGGGTTTTTTGGGGGGTTTTTTTGCAAAAATCTTATTCAAATGCATTGCAACATAAAGTCCAAAATAGTAATTTAAAAAAAAATAAAGAAAAGAAAGAAAGGAAACGCCTGTTGTTTAGAGCAATGGAAATGGTAAGACAAAGAGTTTTGTGGAAATGAAAGGTCTTTTTTTCATTTTTCTAAGCCTGTGATCAGCTTTGAATGGAATTATTGGCTTGTGGAGAACTGTTTATGTTGTTTAGTTGATTAATTCCTTCCAGGAATGTCATTGTTTTTAGGTTATTTTGTGGTGAGACCAGTCTTTTCTATGGTTTCACCTCTGAACAAGGATGGAGACTGAAAGTTTGTGATCCTGGCAGCAGGCAGCAAGCACCACGTTGGATTTAGCAAGGGCTAACACCAAATCCATCCTTATCAAGGGTTCTCTTTTTAAAAAACTTCTTACTGAAATATAACAGGGCACAGATCATAAGTATATAGTTTGCAGAATAATGCCAAAGTAAACATATCTATGCAGCCCCTTCCCAGGGAAAGAATTAGAATGTTATTAAAAATCTTGCTCATGCCTCTTCCCAATCACTATCCCTGCTTCTCCAAGGTCATTATTACCTGGACATGTAACCCTATATATTCATCTCACTATATAGTATTCAACACTATATATTCATTATACAGAGGGTGCCAAAAAAATGTATACACATTTTAAGAAAGAAAAAAAACTATTAAAATTGTAATACTCAATATATATCGATAACAACAGATGAATACAAGTTACGTTTGACTTCTGCAATTACAAGAGGTGCTCAAAGGGCCAGCTGAATGGCTCAGTTGGTTAAGAGCTCACTCAAGAGTGTGAGCTCTGAACAACAGGGTCGCCAGTTCAATTCCTGGCCCAAGCTGAGCTGCCGCTGTGCTGCCAACAGGTGGCAGAATGACTCAGCTAAAAAAACCCCAAAAAACAAGAAGTGCTCAAGGTGGTTACCATCAGCGTCCAGACACTTCTGATTACAGTGAGCAACGTGGACCAAAGTGTCCACTTATATACATTTTTTTGGCAACCCAAGCACATTCATAATTCTACATATTCATTGAATATAGTTGAAGCATGTATTTAATCCTTTGTGTGTGGCTTTTTCCTTAATGTTATTTTTGTGAGACTTGCCCTTCTGTATGTAGCAGGAGTTCACTTTTTATTATTATTGCTATGTAGTATTCCATGGTATGATTTACTTATTTATTCATTCTACTGGACAGTGGGGTTGAATCCAGTTTGAGGGTATCAAGATAATGCTGGGATAAACATTGTTCTAAAAATTTTTAGTGAGTAAATACTGCATTTCTTTTTTTTTTCTTTTTAAGATTTTATTGGGGAATTGGGGAGGGGAACAGTATTGGGGAATTGGGGGAAGGGGAACAGACAAGTTTGTGTCCTTTTGTTCTTCAGTCTAGTTGTGGAGGATGTCGCTTCACTGGCCCATGCTGGTATTATCATTGAGCTCCTCCCGGGTGAGACAGTTGCTCACCGGCCATTGGACGGCTGCTCACAGCGGCTCACAGCAGCTCATGAAAGCGCACGCCAGCTGCTGAACAGCCCCACTGCAGCCTGGGCCTTTGCCCGTGACTCACAGCAGCCCAGATCCAGGTTGAGCTGTTGTTCACCATCTTAGTTGTAGAGGGCGCAGCGTCACTGGCCCTCATGTGGGATCTGAACTGGGGCCCTGCTGCTCAGAGCTGGCATCGCAAGCCAATTCTTAACCAACATGCCACTCAGCTGGCTCAATAAATACTGTATTTCTACTGAGCATACATCTAGGGGTGAAATTGCTGAGCCTTGGGTTTGTATATATTCAATATTAATAGATAATGTTAAACAGCTTTCCAAAGTGATTGTACCATTTTTATTCCTGCTGGCAATATACAGGAATTCCAGTTTGAATTCAAAAATTGCCAGTTTTTTTCAATTTTAGCCATTTGAGCAGGAAATAACCTCATTTTGATAATGTTTCTTTAGGCAATCATTTTTGTTCTGTCAGTTAATTTTATATGCACTTAAAAATAATTGTACCCAAATGTCACTTTGTCATAAATCACTTCATAAAACTACATACTCTAAAAGCTTTAGTCTTCACCAGTTCCTGACTTCACTACATTATCTTCCCATGTAACACAGAGTAATGATAATAATAAAATCTGTTGAAGGCATACTATATGCCACACACTATTTATCTCTCATAACATCACTAGGAACTAGGTTCTAGCACTGTCCTATCTTTATAGGGTCCAGAAATGAGGCCCAGAAAAATAAACGAACGTGTTCAAAGTCATTCACTTAGTATCTGGTGACATTGGGGTTATGTCATAAGCAGTTCAACTTCAGAGCCATTGTTAAAGAGTACTTTGGGCCGGCTGAGTGGCGCGATGGTTAAGAACTGGCTTGGGATGCCAGAGGGCCCTGGTTCGGATCCCACATATGAGGGCCAGTGACACTGCCCTCCAC
>NW_017731361.1:9075303-9081173 GCF_001890085.2 Hipposideros armiger
AACCACAGCAACTTGTCTGTTCCCCTTCCCCCAATTCCCCAGCACTGTTCCCATCCCCCCAAATCCCCAATAAAAATCTTTAAAAAAAAAAAAGAATACTTTGCATTACCACATATTCACATGTAGTAGAAAATTCAGCATCCTCCCATTATCCTGAAAAGTTCCTGGAGGCTCACGTTTTCTCCCTGTTCATTTCTTTATCATATTTCTGGCTGTTGATGAGTATTTACCGTTGCTCTTATTTTTCTATTCGTCCTCTTCTCCTGTAGGCTCGGTGTGATCTATAGCACACTTTCCTTGACTTTCTTAAAATATCCACTACAAGGAAATGCATTTCATGAGTTGAAGAGAGTTATGTCGTCACAAAGCTAATGACATCAAGTTTAATATGTGGTTTTCATGCACCTACAATCCTATTGCCAGCCAGAGCATTGAGCAATTGTCACGGCTGATTTCTCTGCAAATCCTCTCACTGATACCCATTTTGTTGTTCCCCTTCATCCTCTGCTTCAGTATTTTCATCTCTCCAAACTATATATTCAAGCCCAATACAGGCATTTTAGAGACTTTTCTTTTTTACTACTCTTGAATTACTCTAGAAAACATTTTAAAATCTTGTTAGGTTATATGGAATTATTTAGTTCTTTGGATCTGATTTTTGGCCTTTCAGTCATTCTCTTGGGGCCTTCTTTTTTCTCAGCCAATGGACGATCACGGTGTTTTGCTGACATTGTGGCTTTTTTTTTTTTATCAACCTGACTAAATTCTTAGCCATGGCCTCTTCATATCTGTCTCTTGTTTAGTGGAAGAAAACTTGTATCTATTAGGTGAAAACAGCTGCTGTAACAAACTGCAAAATGTATAAGGGCTCAAATGCAAGAGATGTTTATTTCTTGCTTGGATGAAACCTATCACAGATGCTCCTAATTGCAGAGCGATTCTCGTTTGTTGGGCAACTAGGTTCCTCCATTCGATGGCCTGCTACTTTCAACACACACTCTCTCAGCTTGCTGTCCTTTTTTATCATCGAATTGAGAGAAGGAGAAAGAGCATGGAGGAGGAGAGCTGGTAAGTATTTATGAACCAACCACATCTAACCACAGGCAGCCTGGGAAACATATTTTGGCTATAGGTCCTGGAAGAAAACGATATCGGTCTGGTGACTGGTTAAGCAGGCTTTGTCCCTGAATATGGAACTGTATTTTTTCCCTTTGTGAACTGGACCGCCTGTCCCACTTCCTCCTACACCAAAAATGATAGAAACCAAAATAGTTTCTATAATCTTGACAAGTTAGTTACCATGCTCAGTTAAACACAGGACAGGAATGTGCCTATGAAACAGGTTTCCAGTGGCTTCAGATGCAATGAGACCAGGAAAGGAGGAGGAACAAGAGGCCAAGGTTCGTATGGATCCAAAAGAGGAAAAATGAAAGAAGAGTCTGCATTCCTGGCCCCAGAGCACTATTTTGCCTTAATCACGTCTTCTATTTATAAATCCTTCATGTTTAAAACACTCAACAAAGAATCGATACTTTGCAATTGTTTCCTATGAGAAACCAAGTAGGAAGGAGGTGATTTCACAAACGGGGGAAATGAGATTTCAGAAAAGTTGAAGTCATGCAGTGAGGAATTTTGGAAAAGAAGGTGGATTTCCTTGTTCATTTGATGTAACCAGTGAACACCATGTCTGGGGGTGGGGCTGGGGGGAGAGTTATGCTTGAGCCCCCCCACACATACATCCCTTTTCCCTACTATTGCATAAACCCCACCTCCATGCTCTTTACTTAGAAAGCTGGCTGGATTGGCCCAGAGAGAGGTTTAGGGGACAGAATTGACATGTTCCCATTGTCTTCCAAAACGATTTCTATTTGGAGCATGCTGGATAACTGGCAAATTGTGTTCCAATTCAATTACTATGTCTGTCTTCAATTGGTTGAAAATTTTCAGTCCTTTTCACTTCCATTTTTACTCTCAGACAGTGAGTTCTCTGGCTTATGGCTATGTCTAGAGGGCATTATCTACATTCATTCATTCTCCCTCAAATTATTGGAGGCAGGGCAATAAGCAGAAGCAAATGGGAAGTGACATGCTTTTTACTTTTAGATACTGGGATTTTCCTCCTCACTCTTTTTTATTTATTTTATTTTATTTTTTGCCTGTTTATAAAGGTAGGGAAAAACAAAAGGATAGTTTGAAGATTTTAAACTACATGTTGGTAAGAACATATACTACTGATTGATAATAATGTAATATAGACAGGTATTCCTTTACCTATAAACACTCCTACATGGGAAATATTTCCCCATGTTAAATGGAAAATGGAAAAGCCTGTGAGTGGCATCTTTGTGATAAAGAGAGAACTACCATTTTGGAATTAATGATTACTTTGCTTATAAGCATTTATTTTATTTTATTTTTATTCAAAAACAATTAGTTAGAGCCTACATATTGCTTAAACAGAGAAAAATTGAAGTCAGTGCCACAGTTGGCCCTGGCACTTTACAGTGGTGTGATTATGAAGAAGTTATTTAATCTCTCTGTGCTTCACTTTTCTCATCTATAAAATGGGAATAATAATAGTCATCATCAAGGGAAACAAAAGAAAAAATAAACAAATGCGACTACATCAAACAAACAAGCTTTTGCATAGCAGAGAAAACGATCAACAAAACAGAAAGACAATTTACTGAATGGGAGAAGATGTTAATCAATGATACATCTAATAAGAGGTTAACATCCAAAATTTATAAAGAATTCACGCAATTTAACACCAAAAAAACCCCTAACAATCCAATTAAAAAATGGGCAGAGGACCTGAATAGACAATCTCCAAAGAGGACATACAGATGGCCAATAGACACATGAAACTATGCTCAACATCACTAATCAGCAGAGAAATGCAAATAAAAACCATAATGAGATATCACCTCACACCTGTCAGCATGGCTATCATCAATGAATCAACAAACAACAAGTGTTGGCAAAGATGTGGAGAAAAGGGAACCCTCGTGCACTGTTGATGGATTACTAATTGGTGAAGCCACTATGGAAAACAGTATGGAGTTTCCTCAGAAAAATTAAAACTAGAAATACCTTTGACCTAGCAATTCCACTTCTGGGTACTTATCCAAAGAAATCCAAAACACTAAATTGAAAAGGCATACACACCCCTATGTTCATTGCAGTGCTATTTACAACAGCCAAGATATGGAAACAGCCTAAGTGCCCATCAATAGACGACTGGATAAAGAAGAGGTGGCACTATATACAATGGAATATTACTTGGCCATAAAACGAATGAAATCTTACCATTTGCAACAACAGGAGTAGACCTGGAAGGTATTATGCTAAGTGGGGTATGCCAGGCAGAGAAAGACAAATGCCATATGATCTCACTTGTATGTGGAATCTAAAGAACAAAATAAATGAACAAGCAAAAACAGAAATAGACTCATAGATGAAGGGAGCAACCTAATGGTCGCCAGGTGGGAGGGGGGCTGGGGAGTAGGGTGAAAAAGAGGAAGGGATAAAAAAGTACAAATGGTTAGTGATGAAATAGTCATGGGGATGTAAAATAAAGCATTAGGAATATGGTGAACAATAATAATAGCTATGTATAGTGCCAGATGGGTACTAGACTAATCAGGGGATCGCTTTGTAAATTTTATAAATGTCTAACCATTATGCTGTATACCTGAAATTAATATAAAATATCAACTGTAATTGAAAAAATTTAAAAAGGGGGGAACAAAGTGACGGGAATAAGAGGTTCAAATGTCCAGGTATAAAACAAAGAAGTCACGGGTTGGGTCGGCCGAGTGGCTCAGTTGGTTAAGAGTTCACTCAAGAGTGCGAGCTCTGAGCAACAGGGTCACCAGTTCGATGCCCGGCCTGAGCTGAGCTGCTGCTGAGCTGCCAACAGGTGGCAGGGTGGCTCAGCTAAAAAAAATAAAAACAAACAAACAAACAAACAAAAACAAATAAGTCATGGGGAGGTAATGTACAGTATAAGGAATATTAACACTTCTGTTCTGCAACTTGATTTTTTTTCCCATTTCATGTTTCTTGGCCTTTATTCTAAGTCTATTATAAATATCTATTTTTAATTGTTTTCTTAGGGTTCCATTGTATGAATGTGCTGTTTACTTAACCAGACTTTTACTGAAGGCCATTCGGGTTCTTTTAAAATTTTCACTTTACCACACAAAATAGTGAAAGTTCCAATTAGAATTATATACACCTTTGAAATATTCAACGAAATGTAATGAAGCAGAAGCCACAGATTGAAATCTCTGTAAAGGTCATGCATTATTATTTTAAGGATGTAGACACTGAGACTCAATGACTACATGTCTTGTTCAAGGTCACACTAATAAGTACTGACATGAGATGCAAACTCTAGTCCCCGCCTTTCAGTACATTCAGTATCTGTGGTAGGGGTGGGCTCCTGGTAAAGGTACTGGGCTTGGAAGAATTCAGTTTTGATCTTAGAAGCTAGGGGTCAGAGATGATATGTGACACCCAGGATCACACAGCTAATAAGTGATAGATGATAAAAGAGTCTCTCTTTGACCAAACTCTAGCCAGGCACCCCTGAGCTTTCTTCTTGGGCAAGGCCTCAACCTTGGTCTCTAAAGACTTGTACAAAACACTAACATGGTTTCTAACAGCTCAAGGTCACATCCCTAGGATGACCCTAGCTCCTCTTAAAGGGTCTGCCTGAGAAAACCCAAGGCTGCCATATTTTACTCCCCTGACTCTACTGAGACCCCTGCTCACCCGCCTTTTCTGTGCCCTCATTCTCCCTCTGAAATAGTCATTTCTGTGCAAACCAAAGCTGAGTTCAGCTCACGCTGGACTCTTTTCCTACTGTAATATGATTAAAATTTGTCCTTACCGGGGCCGGCCGAGTGGCTCAGTTGGTTAAGAGCTCGCTCAAGAGTTTGAGCTCTGAGCAACAGCGGTTCAATGCCCAGCCCGAGTTGAGCAGCCGCTGAGCTGCCAACAGGTAGCAGGATGGCTCAGCTTAAAAAAAAAAATTTGTCCTTACCACTTTAACTAGTGTCTGGCTTTGTTTATCTTTGACATAGACCAGGGCTGGCTGTTTCTAGAACCCAAATTGCCCTTTCAATAAATTCCAGGATTTTATCTTTTGGGAGATCAAAAGCAAATTGGAACACTATTGTAATGCTGATTGAGTCCAAGACTTGGGCTGCTGTGAAGCTCCTCTGCATTTTCTTTTTCCAGTCTGGAAAGTGAAAGCTTAGCCCTGAGACTTATAGTTTCTATCCCTCTTGGCAGCAAAAAGAGAAGGGATCACAGGCAGCTTTTACTGTGTTTGCTGTGACACCTATCTAAATATATCTTTCTTGGTCTGCCAGGTTTCGGACTTTCCACATTAGCTCAATCTTAGTATCAGAGGCTCTTTATCAAAAGTGTTTATTCAGAGATACTCATTAGGCCTTTTAAAAACATAAGTGTAGGGGTGACCAGTTAGCTCAGCTGGTTAAAACGTGGTGCTAACACCAAGTTTGCCAGTTCGATCCCCGCATGGGCCACTCTGAGCTGTGCCCTCCCTAAGAGTCAAATATGCCTTTGTAGCATGAAAGCAATGTATAACCAGTGACCATGGCTGTTCCCCAATAAAATAAAATAAAATAAAACAAGCAAAAAACATAAGTGTATATCATACTAGTTTTTAGGCAGCAGGATGAGAAGGAAATGGGGCAGAGGACAGTTAATTTTGATGGAGAAGAAGAAAAGATTTTGAATTTTTGGATATAATGAGAAGGCATGTCATGGGTAGCCAAGATCATGGATTAGATAGATTAGTTGCCTAAGTAAAAGGATTGTCAAAGGGCAAAGGAGGT
>NW_017731361.1:9081230-9085092 GCF_001890085.2 Hipposideros armiger
AGAGAGAGAGAGAGAGAGAGAGAGAGAGAGAGAGAGAGAGAGAAATTATTCATATACCATATAAATTACCCATTTAAAGTATACAGTTCAATGATTTTTAGTATTTCAGAATTGTGCAACCATCACAATAAATCTTAGAACATTTCCATCATGCCAAAAAGACCTTTTTACCCATTAGCACTTACTCCCCATTTCCCCCAACCCCCTCCAGCCTTAGGCAACCACTCATCTACTTCGTCTCTACAGATTTGCAGCAAAGGAGGCTTTCTTTGTTTATTTTACCATTTTAACCACTTTAAGTGTACAGTTCAGTAGTATCAAACACATTCACACTGTTGTGCCATCATCATGACCATCCATCTCCATAATGTTTTTCATCCTCTAAAACTGATACTCTGTACCCATTAAACAATCACCCCTCCCTCCCACATACACTCCCCCTCCACCTAGCACCTGGCAACAACCACTCTATATTTTAGCTCTATGAATTTGACTACTCTAGGTATATCATTTAAGTGGAATCATATAGTATTTGTTCTTTTGTGACTGGCTTATTTCACTTAACTTAATATCTTCAAGGCTCATCCATGTTGTAGCATGTACTAGATTTTTTCATCTTCTTAAGGTTAGATAATATTCCATTGTATGCAGAACCGCATTTTGTTTATCCATTCATCTGCCAATAGACACTTGGGTTGCTTCCATCTTTTAGCTATTGTGAGTACTGCTGCTATGAACATGGGTGTACAAATATCTGTTTGAGATCCTGCTTTCAATTATTTTGGGTAGATACCAAGAAGTGGAATTACTGGATTATATGGTAATTCTATGTTTAGCTTTTTGAGGAACTGCTGTACTGTTTTCTACAGAGGCTGCACCATTTTACATTTTCCTGTCAGCAATGCACAAGTGTACCAATTACTCCGCATTCTTGCTAACGCTTATATGTCCTGTTTCGTTGATGAAAGTCATTCTAGCAGTTACGAGGTGGCATCTCCTTATGGTTTTGATTCCTTAACGATTAATAATGTTGACCATCTTTTCATGTGCTTATCAGCCATTTGTATATCTTCTTTGAGAAATGGCTGTTCAAGTCCTGTGCCTGTTTTTGAATTGCATTGTTTGTTTTTTGTTAAGTTATTTATATATTCTGGACATTAACACCTTATCACATATGTACTATTTGCAAATATTTTCTCCCAATCCATGGGTTGTGTTTTTTACTCCGTTGGTACAGTCTTTTGATGCACAAAATTTTAAACTTTGATGTAGTCCAATTTATCTATTTTTTTTCTTTTATTTTGGTTTTCTTTGAAGGAGAGCCTGTGACAACAGCTTGTTTACAAATAGTTTACTTGGAAGGTGATCTCAGGAAGCAGGAGTGAGGAAAGGGGAGATTGACATAGGGAAGGATAAAAATCCTATATGAAGGTGTATTGTGGAGCTTGCTGCCATAGGTGACAGAGGCTGTTATGCCAGGATATCTGAAAACTATCTAGAATGTCTCTCAAAATGGCCCAACTGAAGAAGAGGAAAATGAGGCCCTTACCCTTAGTTTCTGCCTCCACTGCTTGAGGATTACCCCTGGGGGTGGGGGGTCTCTGGCAACTCCAAAGGGTACGTGTGTGGGTGGAGTGGCCTGCTGGACTTCAAAGAAGGCTGTTATGTGTGGGACCCACCTGGAGACACTGGTCATTATGCTGCAGCAAAGACCTCAACAGCTCACATATCAGATGTGGGCCAAGGAATGGGATGTGGGCCATTGAAAATGTTTGCTATAATTAGTAACCAAGAATAAACATTGTCTGCTCAACATTTAGCAGAGGGCCAACTGTAGGACCAGGCCTGTGCCTGTGGGGGATTGCAGGGATAAGATGCAAAACATACTCTTGTATTGAGTAGCTCTGGTGTATAAGGCTATGTATGGTAAGTTATAAAACGGAATCGAACAATCCTTAAGAAGCAACAGTTTAATGGAGAAGATATAACAGCTATACGAATCACTCCTCTGAAAGAAAAGAAGTGATCAATGATGTGTAGGACAAATGATGGAGGGGGAGGAGATTTCTAGTCATGAGTAATAAAGGCTTTACGAGAAAGGTCACATATAAACTGGGTCCTAAAAAATGAGGTTTATGTGTTTATTCATTGAAAACACATTTATTGATGGTCTTTTGTGTGCCAGGCATTTTATTATAGGCTAGGGATTCTGTGGTGAACAAGCAGAAATTGTCCTGCCCTATTTAGATTCTAATAGAGAGACCCAGACAATGATTCATCAAATAAATAAGCAAGATAAGATCTGATAGTGTTAAGTGCTATGAAAAAAACTAAGAAGGACAATTTGATAGGGTGGTGAGGTGTGATAGGAGTGACTGCATATCGTGTGGTCAAAGAATTCTCTAAGGAGAATTTAACCTGAGACCTGAATGACTAAGAAGGCATCAGCCCCATAACAATCAGAGGAAACTGTTCTAGAATAATAGACAATGCAAAGGCCAGAAGCAGGGAAGGGCTTAGCATGTTTAAGGAATGAAAATAAGGCCGGTGATTCTGGAGAGTAAGAGCCTGGAGGTGTGAGAAGGCTACAAAATGGTAAGATGGATGGGCCTGGGCCAGGTTGCACAGGACCCGGTAGGCATTGTAAGGCCTATGAACCTAATCTATGTACCAGAAAAGTTCCAGAAGGGTTTTGAGCAAGAGAGAACTAATATAATTTGTATTTTTAAGAGGTCACATCACTGCTGTGTCGAAAACAGACTGTGAAGGACAGGAGCAGAAACACAGCCAGTTTGGAGGCTCTTGTAAAACATCATCCAGGTTGGACTTGATTGGCTTGGTCCAGGCTGGTGGCAGTGGAAACAGGAAGGGAAGTGTGGGATTCAGTGTTGGAGGTGGACTTGAAGGTTGCTTTGGTTGTGCTGAGATGATACCTGGGGCCATGGATAGAAATACCACAGTTTGACAAGAAAGAGTTCTATAAGGAGATTAGACCTTTTCCTCCTTGAATGGCTTAAGGGTACCATTGACAAATAACAGTGGAGACATGGCTTTGAGAGAGACCAAAGCTCTGAACACCCTGCAAAGGGATCATACTTAATTCTGTAGGCAATGGGGAGTCATTAAAGGCCTATTAAACAAAAGGGTGGTAGGAACCAAGCTGTGCTCTTAGGTCTTGTGACCATTGGGTTAAGTAGCTCATAGATCTAACAATGAGAAAAGCAACATTCACAACAGTGTGTGTGCACGTGTGTGTGCACGTGTGTATGCATGTGTGTGTTGAAGTAGGGAAAGTGAAAGTGGCTTGAACAGTAAAGCTAGCAGACTTCTTCAGAGGTAAATTTACTTCTCTGTTTATTGATATTACTATGGTGATGCTAGAAAGCTAGCCAGGAGGACTGAGAACAGTTGACTGTCTCTGCACTTAATAATCCCATTTTGTGTAAGACATCGAGAAAGAATGCAATAACTCAGGCCTTTTGCTGCAAGCATTAACAGAAACCAGCTGAGGCTGAGCTCACATCCTTCCCAGCCACACCAGTGCCCCTCCCCTGGTGCAGGGTTTCAGGCCCAGCTGTCCTGGCACTACCCTGCCTGACATTTGGAGGAACGCACCCTGCATTTCCCCTCCACACACCACCCTCCCTCTTTTGCTCCCTCAAAACAGAATATTGCAAGCAGCCCACAAAGTGAAATAAAACCCCAAGGAAACAGAGAAGGAATTCTGCCTATAAAAGGGAGTTTGCAAAGGGAAGCTAGCTCCATTGGTGGATGGAGGCTACTCCCTCTTGGAGTATTTGTTGATATGGTCCTGAGCATGGGTCTTGGAGAAGCGGCAGATTTTTATTTAAATTTGGATTTT
>NW_017731361.1:9093082-9094920 GCF_001890085.2 Hipposideros armiger
CAAATTTCTTACAGAACTTTTCTACTTTACATCCAGAGTAACGCCAATAGCTAGAAATGAATGCCCTATGGTTGCAGTAGTCAGTATGGTGGAATGCCAGCTTTTCAAACGGAAATGTGCCCAAGAATCACCTTGGGATTGTGTTATAATAAAATGCAGATTCTGTTTCAGCAGTTCTGGGGTAGTCCCTGAGGTTTGACATTTCTGTCAGGTGCTTTTATGCCAATTCATGCGTGGTTTTTCAGTGCATTACTTTTCTTACCCCTTAGCTGGCCAGTTGCATTTCTAACATGTTCCCTGATGACACAATGTAGCTGTCTGTGGACCAAGCTTTAAGAAACACATAGGTGTGGTGGAAAGAACTCCAATGAAGGAATCAGAAACATGTCTCCAAATGGTGGCCATAGGTTTTGGTTAAGCTTCTAAACCTCTTTTAAAATATTTTTTTAATTTGTCAATTACAGTTCACATATGAGATGTGATCACAAAATATGGTGAATGTTTAAATAAAAAAATTTATTACAGTAAAAAAAAACACATTGCCACTAATCCTCCTCAAAATACCCCCTCTCGCTTTTTTATTTTATTTATTTATTTATTTATTTTTTATTTTTTTATTATTATTTTTTTATAAACCTCTTAATTTTTGTTCTCTTATATAAGGAAGGGACCATAATAATTTGAAATGCTTAGCACAAAATACGGGTTTATAGTTGTATGGAATAGTTACATATGTGTGTATAGTTATATGGAAGCATAGTTGAATCAGAATCAAAGCTAGTTGAGAAACAGAACTCTCTTATCTCATATCTCCAATTTCCCCTTCCCACTTCACCAAAAGGATAAACTCTGCTATCAAGATAGAAAAGAAGTTTCATTCAATGGTTTTTGTGCTTAAAACAGCCCTAGGCACTGAATTTAGAGAGCGTTAAAAAACAATGCAATAGGCCCAAAATGGAGCAATGATTTGCAAACCCTTGTGAATTTAGTCATGCCTCTAGAAGGTTTGTGTTTTGTCATGATCCTAGCTACACATACTTGGAAAATAACAGGGAGATTTTGTATGCGACACATGATTTATTCCACCTGCAGACCACACCACAAGCAAGCCCACACATGTGGCGTTCTCTTCCACAGCTCCTTGGATACCAGAGAACTGTCACAAACAGTCTGGGAACTACTAGGCTTGATCATATCCCAAGTTACTTCCTATTCTATACGGATGAGGTTTGTAAGTTTAGTGTTTGGCAACAAGGCCAATAAGTAGACCTAATAATAATGAACACAAAACCCCTCCAAAATCTCAAGAATGCCTTTTTAGCCTTCCGTGTTACACAGTAAAGATGGTGGCATGTGTACTCCTGAAGTTTAAGGTAACATAGGTATCTGGGAAGAAGGGAGTGGGAATGATGGAGTAAACATCCTCACTTCTACCTCTATTTCATCCCAATATCTAGTTTCTTGCTGTTGCTTCCCATCTGCCAAATGCAACAGAAGCCAGTGGTCAGGGAAGAAGGGACAATATAGTCCAAAGACATAGACTGGATAGAATGGATCCAGTAGACAAGCAGTTGTGGTAAAATGAGAAATACATTTGCTCTTTGTCCCTGGTTCCTGATACAAAGCTACTAAAACCCTTGTAATGTGCAATGTGATCGGAGTATTCTTTGTTATTCGTCACAAAAGATTGCTTGGTGAACACGTGGAGGCGCTGCTATGAGAGTAGCTTGCCCAGAGAGCATGGAAGCTCCGTACCACTTCCCACATACCTCGCCCTATGCCTCTCTTTCATCTGGCTGACGAAATTGAAGGGTTTCAGAACGGGCTTCCCCAAGATT
>NW_017731361.1:9098535-9100424 GCF_001890085.2 Hipposideros armiger
TGGTCATTTTTATCTCAGATTCCCGATTTTACAAATAATATTTTGTGTGTGTGTGTGACGGGGGAGTAGATTAGGGTTAATTTAAATACACATAAGACTACTCAAGTCCATTTTAGAATAATTTGGGTATATTTTTTATATAAATAGAGTCCACTTATACAGAAAGGAGGTAATGCCAGAGTGAAAAGAGAATGGAGTGAAGAGGAGCAAACTATACCACCTCAAAATATTCCCCTTTGACATATTGATTATTTGGGGCTGATTATATTTGAGAAACTGCAGATACAGAAGGAGCTCTGAAAACCAATGAGAAATTACTCTTTTGTAAGAGAAGCTTACGTTCACAGTGGTTCCCTCCTTATCATGGGAATACATTCCAAGACCCCCAGTGGATGCCTAAAACCATGGATTGTAACCGAACCCTATAAATACTAAGTTTTTTCCTATGCGTACATACCTACCTATGGTAAAGTTTAATTTATAAATTAGTCACAGTAAAGGATTAACAGTAACTAATGGTAAAATAGAATAATTATAACAAATACTGTTGGAAAAGTTATGTGACTGGGGTCTCTCTCTCTCTGATAACCGATCTGATGACTGAGACAGCTGCAAAGTGACTAAGGGGCAGGTAGCACACATGGCGTGGGTACACTGGACAAAGGGATGATTCACATCCCAGGCAGGACAGAGCAGGCGGCGGGAGATGTCTTCATGCTACTCAGAACAGCTCATGATTTAAAATTTATGAACTGTCTACTTCTGGAATTTTCCATTCAATATTTGTGGACCGCGGTTGACCACCTATAACCGAAACTGAGGAATGTGAAACTGCAGGTGAGGGAGAGTCTACTGTTTAAGGGAAATCCCCATTTGTAAGGGTATCTCCCTCTCCGTACCAGGAAGAAGAGGATGACTACATTTCTAGAAACTCTTATCAATGGAGAAGACGTGGACTTAAATCTGCATAGCAACCATACCCTTGTTTACTGTGCTTTGCCGGAAAACTCCCCAGAACTGGCCTTTCCAACCTCCCCACGGAAGGGCATAACAGGAATGGAGTAGAACTAAGGTCTCCAGCTCTGATAATTACTCCTAAGGAGTTAGGAGTCCTCTCCTCTCCACTTGTTTTTGTTTTGGTATTTTTTTGGGGGGGGGAGGGGATGGGGTGGTGAGAGGGAGGGGGTCCTCTACTCTCTATAGGAGAAATCTGAGCCGAGGGAAGCATGTCATGGCCACCTCAGGGTGTTCTTTTTCTTTTTCTTCTTTCTTTCTTTTTCCCTTAGCCAAGCAGCGCTGAATGGATGGGCTCTTGGCAACCTCATCGTATCTATTATGTTCTGAGCATTATTTAAACAAATGGTATTCACTGGGGTCCAAGTGAAAGAGACAGGACACAGAGGAGGCTTTTTATCAGTCAGCTGGACTGCTCTTCGCGTTTCACAAATCTTTTGTGTTCCCTGAGGAGCCCTCAAGTGTGGAGCAGCTCACAAGGGAATGAGATGGACACCGCCTTTGTCTGGGAAGGGACAGCCAGTCAGACCCCTTTGCCCCTTTGCAGATGTCTTGATCCTTTTGGCTGTTTTCTATCTCTAGCCAAATAAAAAAGGGCTGATGAAACACCCAACACGCCGTTAAGACACTGGGGACCGCAGAAGTGGAACGAGTCAGGTGCAGGTTTTTTACAAGGTCCAGTATGATAAGTATCAAGGAGGGACATCAGTGGGTGCTAGTATTTACACAGCAGGGAAGGAGTAGGCATTGAAAGATGCTGGCTCTGCAGACGGTGTGCCTCAGAGTTCCAGTAATTATCCAAGTTATCTTGAAAAATGCCTTAACCTACCTGGCAAGATTTAAATCCTTCATCTGTAAATAGGGACAGTAATTAC
>NW_017731361.1:9102644-9105042 GCF_001890085.2 Hipposideros armiger
TGTTTGCCAGGTATTAGGCTGAGTATTTTACATACTTTATTACCTCATTTAGTTGGTGAAACAGCTTAGTTAGGCACACATCATTTTTATCCTCAATGTTTACAAATGAGGAAATAAAGCTCAGTTCGCTATGTGCCATGCCAGTGCCACTGATCAAGAGTGTCACCTACTTGGTGTCTCATATTCCAAAGGTCATGGCCTGGACCATGGAAATACAAGTCCTTCAGTACAACAGGGAGGCCCATGGTGGCAACATTAAAAGCAAGGACTGTGGAAATGTACAGCCCTCAGTTGTTGCTGATGTTGTTTTTAATTTGTTTGGAAAATCAGAAAAATTGTGCTTGCTTTAATGGTTGCTGTGATGAATAAGTTATAAAACTCTGGAACATAGTATATTTTTGTGAAATGGCGACTGTCAGTAATCATGTTCACAACAGTGCTTGGGCTGTGATGTGAGTTATACAAGATTTTGTAGGAGATGAGAAAATACATATACAATGTGGAGTAAAGTGCAAGTTTGGGTGGTGGGTTCAAGAGTCGGGTGGGAGGCTTGAAAGATTATAATTAGAGGTGGAAAGATAATTGGAAATGAGTTCCAATGTGGTCAGGGCTTCCTTGTCGTGTCCATCCTGGCCTGGTGAACCCACGCAGCCTTAGAGATAGAATACTACTGTTTGTATCTGGCCACCAAGTTCACAGAGCTTTGTCCCACTCCTGCTGAGGAGGGTCATGACCAAAGAGGGATGAAGTTCATGCAGCTGAGACTCGTGAAAGGAGTTTCTATAGATGAGAAGCTGAGCCAGGCTCCTGAGGGGAAGCCCTCCATCTTGGTTGTCTGGTTTACATTGAGAAGTGAAGTCAGTCTCTGATTATTTTGGCCAAAAACCCTTTCTCACAATGGTCCAGGAACTGAAAGATTAGGATTCTGGCAGCTGCTGGCATATTCTAAACCACAAGGTTTGAATTTACTCCAAGGCTGGGAACCAGCTGCCCCATGGAGTGAAAGACAAGGGGATTTCACATGAGCAAAAACCTGAAAGGGGGGAAAATTGCTGCGGAAGGAAATGACGTCATGGCTCATGCAGCATCGCACTTCCTCCGGTTGGGGGTTGGGCGCTGTGATTTTGAGATCTTCAGAAACTAAAATCTACTATTAGGATGGATACTTAGAAGTTGGCAAAATGTAGGGAATCGGTCATGTTTATTTATCATTTTTTGCACACATTTTCAATGTAGACAAGGCATCTGAGGTATTAAAAGTTCTCCGCAGGCACATTCATTTCTCATGTTTTTTATCTAGGGCATTGTTGTTGGAGAGTAGTGAGGAGCGACGTGCTTAATTTTAATGAATTTTCTTGCCTTTCTNCCCATCCGGTGTCACAGAATTGCTTGGTATGTGAAAAATGTATGTTTTGTGTCAGAAGTGAAATAGTACTGTAGTAGAGGCTTGAGAGAAGACACAGAGGAGTGTGTTTTTCCTGAGGCTAGCACAACAGAGAAACTCTTACATTTCTATACTAGACAGTTTTCAAAGCATTCATTCAATCCTCAAAGCTGAGGCTTAGGAAGCTGACAATGGGATGAAATGGAGGAATAGAGAAATCGTGTGACTTGCCGAAGATGAAACAGCTAGTAAGAGTGAAACTACACCTTTTTTCAGCCATCTGAACGTTGTCTAATGTCCTAGCCGTGTTTATGCTTCCCACGTTCCCCCACCCTCCACAAACACAAATATCATTGTAGCCAGAGGTTCTTTGGTGCTATGACTGAGCAATGTGGGTGGCTTGTGTTCTGTTTCTTTTCTGTTTATTTGGGAATTTTGCCTCTGTTTATAAAATATTATCTGTCTATATTTGTTGTTCTTGTTGTTGTTAAAGTGCCCAGAATCTTGGAGACCCTTCATATAGATGAGTTATGGCTAACGTGAGGCCTGGTTATTCATACTGTGGGATGAAGGGCAGGCTCTCTAACCTACACAGGGCTGCCCCCTGGGGGAGAGAAGAATGAACCCTTCCTGGCAGGGAGTGGAGGGGCTGATGTACTAGAATGCTTGTGCAACCCTCCCTTTGTGCTTGGCTGGTACCCCAGAAAACTTCAGTAGCGGCATTCTCTTGGGCTCTTTTATGCCAATTTGTGGTTATTTTTTCTGTGCATTACTTTTTTTTACCCCTTAGCTGGCCAGATTGAGTGAGGACCAAAAACTCACTTTAAAACATTAATAGATGGGTCTTAAAGAAAACTAAAAAAGAGACAAAATGGCCCCAAATCCCACCAACCATCAGAGAGAACGTTTTCATCGAAATCCTTCCAGTCTGTGTGGATATACATGTCTATTTATATAAAACTTATTTTTAAATGAAATTATTCTAAACAAACTGCTTTGTAGTTTGTTTTTTAG
>NW_017731361.1:9111987-9112951 GCF_001890085.2 Hipposideros armiger
CGCACTTCCTCCGGTTGGGGGTTGGGCGCTGTGATTTTGAGATCTTCAGAAACTAAAATCTACTATTAGGATGGATACTTAGAAGTTGGCAAAATGTAGGGAATCGGTCATGTTTATTTATCATTTTTTGCACACATTTTCAATGTAGACAAGGCATCTGAGGTATTAAAAGTTCTCCGCAGGCACATTCATTTCTCATGTTTTTTATCTAGGGCATTGTTGTTGGAGAGTAGTGAGGAGCGACGTGCTTAATTTTAATGAATTTTCTTGCCTTTCTTATACATTTATACATATCTCCTAAATAAATACCTTAGTCATCGTGTGTCTACCAGCTAGTTACATTGTTATATATAAATATGTATATCTATGCAAATGTGTTTTTGTATATTGCCATATGTATAAATGTACATACATATAAACACATACATACATATATTTAACCTCTTATTTTGGAATAATTATAGATCCACGAAAAGTTGCAAAAGTTCTATAGAGAGGTCCCTGTGTATCACTTCACCCAGTTTTCTCCAATGATAACATCGTACCTAACTATAGCACTGTATTAACCAGGATATTGATATCGGTACAAGGTAAAGTATAGTTCTATGGGTTAGTGTAACCACTCCCTGACTCAAGATACAGAACTGTTCCACCACCACAAGATCTTCCTCATGCTCTTCCTACCCCTTTATAGACACCCCCATCCCCTTTGCTCCACCATCCCTAACCCCTGGCAACCACCAATTGGTTGTCTATCTCTATAGCTTTGACACTGTGAGAATGTTATAGACATGGAATCATATAGTAGGTTAGAGATTAGTCCTTTTCACTCTGCATAATGCAGTTGCGAGCTGCCTAAGCTGCATGTATCAACAGTCATTACTTGTTTGTTTGTTTTTTTAATTGGAGAAGGAGAACAGACAAGTTGCTGTCCGTTTATTCTTCAGTCTAGTTGTGGAGGACG
>NW_017731361.1:9116276-9117593 GCF_001890085.2 Hipposideros armiger
ATAGAGTTACGATGACATTCAAAGGAGGTAAAAACTGCATAGAGCTTTTAACATGATAAAGTCGGCTACATCTGTAAGATGATTGTATAATTTCATTCAGGCATAATTAAATTATTTACATGTATTTAAAAAATAGGATCTCTTATAGAACTCCATTTCCTTAAAAGTAGCCTCATCCTTTACCCTTCTACCTGTATATTCGCACAGAAAGATGTCTAGGATGCTATTTACCTAATGAGAACTTGGGTAGACATAATCATGAGTATTTCTGGGTGGTATGATTTAGGGGTAAATTTTACTGGCATCTTTATATTTGCCTAGACTGTTTGAGGGGTTGTTGTCCCTGCCAATTTTTTATTTTAAAATAATTATAAACTCAAAGTTGGAAAAATAGTACAGAGAGTCCTATGTACTTTCCCTCGATGGTAACTAAATAACTACAGAACGGTAAAACCAGAAAATTGACATCAGTATAATACAACCTACAGCCTAATTCAGACGTCACTCGTCTTTACACGCACTGATTTGCAGTAACACTCCATGTTAGCGCTATTATTCTTCAGTGAGCACCGCTATGACAGAGGTAGGGAGGGGTACAGAGCCTGTTGCACTTTAGAGGAGTAAACACATACCTGCTTTGAAAAGTCACATTATCTATCACTTATATGGTAACAAATTGGCAAGAAGTTACCTCATCCTTCCAAATTACAGGTAATGCTGTGCGTGTGCTGGCTTGCACCAGCCCCGAAGCCCAACTGTGAAATATTCAGGAATTTTGTCTTTGGTAGCTTGAAATCAGCCATGGCGGAGGTACTTACTTCAGAGAAATCTGCAGAGTAGCAGTGAAGGCTCCCTCTCTTGTGAAAGCCTGCCTACCAGCCCTCCAGTGTTCGCTGGCATTGATAGTTTGTCTTGGTTAATCCTAGTTCCCCAATTACCTCTCTTCACCAGGTCTCTCAGTAAAACCTTATTTCCCAATAGGACATTCTCCTGTCATTCATGATGCTTTTTTCCTTGGGGCTGTAAAATAGGGCTGCTAGATGTTTTAATTTAAAAAAAAAAATTCTCTTAATGGGTTCTAATATCCTAATGTATGGTCTTTCTGGGTAACTCAATTCTGTTTTGTCCAGGGACTTTCTGGAATATATTTTTATTCTTAAGTCCAAGAGAGTGTTTGAAGGCATGAGAGAGACAGGGCCCTCTAATCCCACAAAGCAGGCACCTGGTGATTCCCCCACACTCAGGGTCATAGCCTTGACTCTCCCAGTCTCACTTTTTTTTTTTTTTCTGTAGGCTACAGGAAGCCACTGGTCCTCT
>NW_017731361.1:9117734-9147480 GCF_001890085.2 Hipposideros armiger
TGAAGGGCCATATCCTTTCATCTTTCTTTAAGTTAGCTATGTTTCCTCTTAACCCTTAGTACATTAACTGTAGACAGAAAGTGTAAAAATAAAACCAAAAAGTTTCTATTCTGTATTCTCCCCTTGTCTAAACATTCTGCTCATGTAACAGCTGTGTGTAGACTGACCAATATGAATAGCCTAATCCCTGCGCTGTGGGGAGTATTGTTAAATGTTCTTTCACCTCAAAGACCCACTAACTGTTTGGACACAAAAAGCACACTCACAGGAGAGCATAGTGAAATGAGCATAAGCTTTGAAGAGTTAGATCTGAATTCAAATTCTAACTCAGCCACTTACTTGCTAAATACACTTGGGCAAGTTACCATACTTTTATTGGACTGTCGGAAAAGTCATGACACATTTTTGCAACGAAAAACAGAATACGTCATGACTTTTCCGACAACCCAATATTATTGGTTTCATCAGCAAAAGCAAAGTTGTTAAAAGCACAGATAATAATTGAGCCTTTATCCTGTACCATGAGTTTTACGTATATTTTTACATTTCATTTTATTTCATTTTAATCCTCACCGTCACCCTGCTGCAGGCAGGTGGTGTTATTTCCAATTTATGGATGAGAAAATTGAGTCTCAGAGACATTCATTAACTTGATTAAGGTCACAGAGTTAACAGGAAACAGAGCTGGGATTCAAAAGACCACTTTAGAGGCCACACAGCATATGAAAAAAATGCATTAAGAATTTCTGACACATACTAGGGGCTCAGCCATTGTTATATTGTTATTTAGTTAACATATAATTAGGTGTTATATTGATAATCATATTGATATATTTATCCAGGGTGTCCAAGACTTTAACTCAATTCTGACACTATCTACCCAGAGATAGGATCTGAATCCACAGATAAAGGGCTCAGTCCCAGGAGACTGCCCTCCACTTCAGAGGTCAATCCAAGGGCAGGTCGATCTCTGTGCTTCTGACCCACTGGCTGTAAATGAGAGGTTCCCACAACCCCCTCCTCAGGTTCAGTGAATTTTCTAGAACTGCTCACAGAACTCAAGAAATCCCGTTTTACCCACTAGATTATAGGTTTATTATTACAAAGGACATTAAAAGATAGAAATCAACAGCTAGGTGAAGAGATACCGAGGAAGGTCCCAATCAAAAGAGATTCTATTATCTTGGAGCTTCGGGCCCCAAAATGGACAGGGTGACACATGGAAACATTCTGGTTCCTAACAAGGAAGTTCTCTAACAGCTGACCTCCTGGGTTTTGATGGAGGCTTCATTACATAGTCAGGATGGACTAAGTCACCGGCCACTGGTAACTGAATTCAACCTCCAGCCCCTCTTTCTGCCCCTCGGACTGAAAGCTCCAAACCTCTAATCACACAGGGTTTGTTCTCCTGGCAAGCAGTCCCTTTCCTTGGCTGGAGTCCAAAGTCACCTCCTTAACATAACAAAACACACCTCTATCACTCTCAACACTTAGAAAATTCCCAGGGTTTGGGAAGCTGTGAGCCAGGAGCTGTGGGTGAAGACCAGATATCTTATCAATCACAATATTGCCGCAAGTCACTTACGCTAGTCATTCTCATTCACACACAGGCGCACGTGCCAGATGGTAGCTGTTCAATTAATAATTGTCGAAGAATGAAGGAATAAACAAAAGGATGAATACACGAATAAACGAATGAATAATCAAATGAATGAATGCTTAAGGTCTCTTCCGAGTATTAAAAAAAATGACTCTCATGGTGTACACAAATGAAAAATTAAGTAGTTAATGCTCAAGTGAAAAGTTAAATGACAAAGGTACCCCTGACCACAGCGGTTCCCTATAGTGACGCCCTGTGGTAGAAAAGGGGTACTGCAAAAGTTGTTGCTTCGACTTTGCAGCGGTGCCTGGTGGTGTCGTGTTGCCCAGGATGTGCCCTGCCGTTTGTTTGCTCCTCCTCTGCCACTTTCACATCCTAGCCTGATCATGAAGGCTTCTGCTTGGCCCTCTCCATAAATCATTGCTTATTCATTTAATATTGCAATGCTCTGAATACATTTTGCTTGGCTTTGTCAGAGAGTGCCAGGAGGCAGGATTGTGAAGATAGGGACGTCTGTCTGGGGTAAGAAGCATACGACTATTGTTTCATACTTTATGCTCTTGTATTAACCTTTTGTATTACCCCTCCTTGTATACTAATAAATGAACTGAAGACATAACAAATAATAAAAATGTGATTTATCAAGCCTGCTAGTGATTGAACCTTTATACACCAGCCACATTGACACTTTTTGTACTAATCCTGCTACATAGCTCATCTAATTATTACAACAGCCCAACAAGGAAAATGAACTTATTATCCCATTTCGCAAAATAGGAAAGGGAGTTTCAAATAGTTCAGTTGCTCGCTCAGTGACGCAGTGGCAGAGATAGGACTGGGACCCAGACTACCTGTCTTTTATACACATATTGCCTCTCATAACAGAGCAGAAATAAAAATAGGTTAGAAAGAGGAAAGGCCAACATAACTGGGTGTCTGCTTTACTTCTATCAGCAATTAAACTAAAATTGGAGCACATGTCTTATTTTGAAATGGGCTTTCCCATAGAATCCCCTATGTATCTGGGGGGGGGGAGCAGCACTAAGAAACAGGAATCCTTTGTCAATTAGAATGACATCAATGCTGTGTATGGTTAAGAATGGCAGATGCATGAAATAAAAGCTGATCTAGCCAATGTTTTGTACAAACCACAAGAACTTATTGCTGTTTTCATACTTGTACTTCTTGGGAGATCAGTGTTTTTTAGGGACACATCCCTTTTTTTCTTTAAAAAAAAATCCCCTTAAGAAACCGAATATGTTTTGGCAAAGATAATTAAAACATAAAATTTATTTTAAAAATTCAATGTGGGTCCACCCTGTGGACCAGTGGAGAAATGAAAACCTCCAGGCTCTCAAAAAAAAAAAAATCAAGGGTATTCATCCAGCCAGAGAAACTCTACACAGAATAACATACCGTCCCTTGTCTGTCCTCCGGGAAGGATTTGCTTCTGAGGTACAGAATTAGGGAGTGGATCTAATGAACTGCCTTGACCCCTCTGTCTGGCGTCTGAGCAAGTCTGGAATATTTGGAGACTGGGTAATTGGTCACTAAGTTTCCCTGAGGCTTTGTGCTTGCAAATGAATTTGCTGCCCGGGTGAAGGCAGAAACCCAGTCTCCCTGAACTCAGGAGAGGCTGCGAAGCCAAGATGGTGGAACGCCATGCCAGGAGAGCGGACACGTCGGTGCTTATATTTCGGTTATTGCCTTCATATGGATGTGTGGAACAGACAAACAAAACCAAGGGACACAAAATACTCATAAAATCAGCTTTGGTTTCCTTGAGCTGACACTTTTTTCCTGGGCGATTGGATACATGCTCCCCTCGTGTGGTCAGACAGTAGAATACAGGGGAAGAGAAAACAGGAACCAGGAGGGTCAGGTGAAGCTAGTAGGTCCCTAGGAATGTGGTTTTGTTTTTTTGTTTTTTTTGCAAATGTTTTCTGAAGAGCTTTTGGTTTCTAGAACAAAACGCTCCTTGAAAAAGAGAAAGGAGGAGGGGAGGGAAGAAAGGAAGGAAATAACAAAACAACCAAAAAACCCTGAAACAACAAAATAACTTTCAAAAAAAGTCCCTATTTCCACCTTCACAGAGCCCTTTTTTTAATCATCCAAACAACACATGACTCCCAGCTCTGTAGTCCAATACAAAAGCAACAGAGAATAATTTGGTGAGACTCTGCTAGGTACTAGGAACTGTGCTAAATGCTAAAGATTGAAAGCTGAAAACGGCGTATTGTCTGCCCTCAAAAACTCATATTTAATTGTGGGTATAAGTGGGGGTGAGCAGAACAAGTCGTTTTAACATACACGTTAAATGACGACATAGGTGTACACAGAATGCTTTGGGAGGACATAAGCTGTTTCGTCCGGTTTTTGAAGAAGATGATGGCTGAGCTGATTCTTTAAGATTTATTCAGGACATAAATGGCCATGCCAAGTAGCGAGTTGGAACCTTATTTTCTAGAGCTGGTTACATAAAATAGCGGCCTGGTGTTGGCTGGAGGGTTTTACCCCAGTCACAAATCCCATGTTTATTTATGTGTTTAGTACCATAAGCATTTGAGAGTTAACCCCACGTAGGCATGGGAAATTTCACAAGGAGGAATTTTAAAGATGAGAACAACCTACTATGATTTGCAGATTATTAAAATCAAGTGGGAAGCAAGTGCTCCTGACTTAATGATGGGGTTATGTCCCGATAAGCCCGTCTAAAATTGAGTAAGCAAAAAATGCATTTATTACACCTAACCGACCGAACATCATCGCTTTCCCTACACTACCGTAAACGTGCTCAGAACACTTATATTAACCTGCAGGTAGGCAACATCGTCTAACACAAAGCCTATTTTATAATAAAGTGCTGACTATCGCATGTGATTATTGAATACTGTACTGAAATTGGAAACCAGAGTGGTTCTATGGGTACTCACCATCGACGTAGGCAGCTGCAAGCACGCTGGGCACACCGACGGACGTTTTGTAGACAGGACGGGATGTGGAAACACAAAACACAGCATCCGAAAAACGCTGGCCAAATCGTCCCCTGCAGAGTCTCAGCTGTTTACCCTTGTGAGTTGCGAGGCTGGCTGGGAGCTGCGGCTCCTGGCTGCTGCTAACATCACTAACCCCAGGAAAAGATCGAAATTCAGAATTCAAAGCACGGTTTCGAATGAATACATGTATCACTTTCGCACCACCCGTAAAGTCAGAAAACCGTAAGTCAAACCGTCGTAAGTTGGGGATGGGCTAGATTTAAATAAGGCGCAACTGGAAGCACTTAGTTCAATTAGGAAGCTACAGCAAGAGCTCAGGTGAGAAGCTCCCAGTAGAAGTGATGGAGAATGAAGGAGAACTAGCTTCCACAGCACGTGTGAAGGACTGATTGTGGAGGGGCAGGTCAAAGCAGGAGAGAATTAGGCCCATGAATCCATCACGGTTCCATCTAGGATCTCTCACGAAGCTGGGGGAACACAGGAGAAGGAGCGGGTCTGGAATGAAAGGTTAACTCAGGATACTTGTGGTTTGTGGTTTTCTCATGGCTTGCAGCCCTCCAGTTTTGATTTATATTTCATTGTTTCACAGCCTTATCTGTCTTATTTTACTATAAGTTCCTTGAGAGCAAGGAACACGTCTTGTCCCGATATCCCTTAGGATGCCTTTTGAAAAAGCACTCTTATCAAATTGTTAGAAATGTCATCCTCGTGAAAATAAATGAACATGCATCAAAGTTTTATGTACTTCATTCATTAAAGAGTTAGTAGAATGGTGGAGCTGATTCAAGAAGGGTTTGAAGAATGGCAAAAGGTATGCTGAAATGAAAGCAATGTTAGAAACCAAAGTGGTTCATTTGTATGTAGGATAAAAACCTAATCTTTGGGTTTTTCTTTTTCTATCTAGCAGGGGGGGGGGAAATATATCATACCTTATCAATTTTCTGTAAGTTAGCATCTAACTTTAGAGGGTTGTAGAACATCTGAGCGCTCATTAGAGTCAAATGACTTTCCAATTGGCATATTAGAAAGCAGTCGGAAGTGAAATTATAAAGATACATACATACTCATCTTTTTTACTTAATTCCAAGTTTTGAATATTTTTATACATACTTTCCAATAGGATCTCTAAGACTATTTAATATAAATTTTAAAAATACTGAATTTATATCCTATGGCTATACAAAACAGAGTTGTGGTGGTGTAAATTAAAGGCAAAGCAAAATCAATAAAGCAAAAAGAAAATACAATTGATAAAATGCCATAATTAAATTTTAGATTTGTTCATGCATTTCTAGGCAGTCAGGGCAAAATAATTTACACAGCGAATTAGTCATCTCTTATCATAAAGGAAGGAACAGAAATCCAGTTCTGAGGTGGCTGATATTTTGTTTTGTGTTTCCTCCTCCTCTAGGTGTCACATGGACCTTCCCAGAGATGACACAGAGGTAGTGGCCTTGTTCTCACCATTCGTACATCAGTTACAGGCACAGATTACCAACGACTATTTGTTATGAAGTTTTTTGATGAAAACAAACGACTCCATATTTATAAGTGCATCTGCATGCAAAAAAATGTATTTGTTAAAAACAATTTTTATTTGGAGCAATTTCAGTGAGAAAAAAGCCTTCATACTTCACCCTTACATTCCATATGTAACCACAAAGTTGCTTAAATAAAACAAGCACCCTTCATCAGTCATTTGGCACAAATCTTTACCAGATTTAATTAAAGATTACACCTTTGACTTTATGGGCAAGGTCAGCCCGTGACTGGACACCTGAACATCTTGGCTGTGCTTCTTCAGGTGTGTCCTGAGCCCGTAGGACGAAGCCCTCTGCCTGGGCCATAGTGGGTGTTTCCTCTCTCACTGGCACCTTAGTATCTCCAGAAGACACTGGTCCTTTCCTCTCAGGTAGAGAAGTCAGTTGAGTCATTGACATGATAGCATATTTGAATTTTATACCAGAAGTGGAGTTCATCAAAGCAGAGTTTTTCATTTATAAAATTATACAGAATCCATAATCATCATGGCCTCTTTCATGACATGCCAAGCTGCCTGGTGCCTTTCTCACAGACTCAGTCAGGTGTACGTCTCCATCAAATAACGTAGATTGTGACGTCTTGAGGGCCAGGGCTATAGTTTACTCTTTTCTGTTTTAAGGATTTGGCATGGCATGTACACGGTTCCTACCAACGGGTGACACAACACTGGAATGAACTGATGAGCGATGCTTTTTGCTAGTTAAAGATGAAGTTACAGTTGAAAAAGAAGACCCTCTTAGCATGGATTTTTAGAGCCCACTCCTAAATACTAGTATTTTTAAATGGTTCTTAACAGTGACCTACAAAATTGCACTGCATACTGTACCAGATTTGTTCCATATTTGTCTCACATATACATGGGTTGTCTCCTGCACTGAGCTCTTTCAGGGTTGACCCAGACATACCAGGCCATAGGGATGGCACATCATGGATGCTCACGTGACACATGCTTGTTAACTTGTTACATCTAGTGACTCTACATGGTAGAGAAAAAGGTAGGTGGATAAAGGAAAAGGAGTAATATCTAGAATAAGGATGACGAGTAGCTGGAAGGAGTGTCTCCCAAACTCTACTCGAAGCAGGCATGCTAATGACTATAGGTCTCTCCCTCGGAGTATAAGTCTGCGTGGACTTTTCACCACAGTGCCCCTGGCAGGTATAAGAAGAAATTCAGAGTGGACATGAGAAGAAAGCTCTTGACTTTCCTTGATGTAGAGTTTGTTCCCTTTATGACACTGAGAGCCCTGATGTGCCTCACCTTGTTTTTCAAAAGTAGGTAAGAGTTCAGTTCAAAACAAAACCTATGAACAAGTCAAGATAAAGTTTTAAAAAATGCAGCCCATTTTATTTGTATATAAACTAAAACACCAGAGCTCATTGATTCCTATATTAAATACATAAATTATAAAATAACCATTCATAAAACTTTACGTACAATAAGTTGATTCCAGTCTCTACGGTAATACATACAGTACATGTACACGTCGAGTACTTCAGGGGACCATTCTGGTGATACTCAGTCCATTTATATTTTTCTTCCATCAGTAACCAAGCACTGAAGCAATCTATGGAGTCATGCTAATGAGACGGAAAGAACCCCAGTTGAGGCAGTTGATTGGATGAAAGCTCTGAGAAGTTGGCCCCCTGGCTACATGTATACAGACCTCGGGGGAATCAGGTATTCAGCTACATTGGCTCGATACTTGAGTCCCCACAGAATTGGATCTTGAAGGTTAACACATGCATGAACCCGTCTGCAAATGGGAGTTTTAGCAGATAAAAATATGAGGCTTTTGGCTAATATTAATACTGTAGGTTGTGCTGGACTTACTGTTGCTCTTCCCAGAAACCCACCGGCATCACTACAAGGCTTCAGTAATTGGAAAACCAATGGGTAGCTCTTTTCCTCAATCACCAACAGGGAATCGTAGTAATGAACAGAAGGTGGGGGAGGAGGGATAAGAGGCAAGCAAGGAAGGGAAGAGCACAGACACTGGATGTTGAACAAAAAACATGAGTTACCAGCAGCCTCAGAAAAGCCCCTTCCTTAAGTCTTCGATCCTAGGACAGAAGTACACATTTAGTAAGCACTCAGCCATCATACTATATACAGAATATATAAGTGTATATATGTACATCACATTATTTATAAGTGTTTTGGATTTTGATTTGCCTCATTATTATGGTTAATTGGGGGACATAGGCACATTTTGTGAAATGTCAATCAAATATAAGTGATTGCTATTATTAATGGATGCTTGGGGATCTGCAATTTAGCAAGGTTGTGGACTCTTGAGTGTAGGCAAAATTGGGCTCAGAGTTGTTTATCCACACCACTCCCATCCCATAGTACTTTGATATAACAAGGATGGAAATATAAACATGGGACAAAGACCTCAATGCAAAAACACAAAGACAAAATCAGGGAACTTCACCCAATCAACCAACCACTTGTACCTCTGAGTTTGATACACTGTGTTGAACAAAGCAAATTGTCATCTTCCTATGTTTGCCACATTGACCCTGGAAGTATATCTTTAGTAATTTTGATTGAACATTGGACTTGGACTCTCAACGATAGAAGATTTATTTAGGAAAAATGAAACTGCCAAACTAAAGGCAGCAAAAGAATGTGAACCTGCCCTGCCCAGCACTGAAATAGAATCACAGAGGATCAACTCCAACCCTCTATTATGTCTGAACCCTCTTGCCAATACGCTGGAAATTCAGTCTCCAAACAATATGTTATGTAGCAAAGACAAGGCAGTGTAACAGAATGGAAGCTTTCATCCCTCAAGACTTTGTGACCTACTTTTGTTCCCTTAGAAAGTAGAAGTCCACTTAAGGAAAGGCCTGGGCCCCTTCGGGAAGCATTGACTCATTACATAAACAGTCATCTAAGATTAGCTTTGATTACTGATCTCTCAAAAGTTATATTGAACTTTTTCAATATAGTAGATAAATATATATATATATATATATATATATTTTTTTTTTCTGTGCCACTCTTTGACAGATCCAAAAATGCAATTCCATCTTTAAAAAATAAAATGTCTATGCTTTCCATCTATTTTGAAGTAACATAACACACATTCTCCAATTATTTAAGCATCAACACAAAGCTGATAAGTATTATTTTTACAGTTTCCATGAAAACCTAGGCAGGTTCAAAAGCCTTACTTCATTTTAAAACAACGAACTTATGAGTTACATTGAAGACACTGCACATACATGAAATACACAAGTTTTACAGAAAAAGTTGACAATAGGCAAAAAGGAACAAGTTTGCCAGAGATGTATTCTAAGCTGAAAACAAAGTTAGTCGAAATAAAATACTGTAGCGAAAATTATTTGGCAAACCTTTATTTCCTCTATTACTAGCGAAGAACAAAATGTCTTTCTACTCCAGCGATGACCCAGGAGCTGTCTACATCATCTCAATCCTTCTGAGAAACCATGCCACCTATGTGAGCAGTTATTTGTGAGTGGAAGAAAAAAAAATTATTCTTCCACCCCTAAAATCTCACTATTGGCAATAATTTCATTTGTATGCTATAGGTTAAAAAGGGACCTTATACTTATTTTTAGCAACTTTTAGTGTTTCCTAAAATAAAACGTGGGTAGCATTAAAACAAAGTCAATTTAGTAATAGATGCTTTCTAGTCTTACAGCTAAATATAGTCTTCCTTTTTTTTTTTTCCTTTCTCATAAAAAATTTCCAATCTTGAATAACTGTGCTACATTGGGCTTCCATTTGATCTCAAACTACTTTAGAATATTGTCAGTTATGTGTATTTCCCAAGAGACAATATTTTGTTAAGAATGAATGAAGTAAATTAACCCTGAAGAATGCTGTTCTGATTGCTACCATCTCATTGGCCAAATGTGTAAGATGAAGGGATTAAAGATCAGAGTGGGGGATATCTGCTCTTTGTAAGAAGTGGGGCCACAATCAACCTCTCCATTACTGAGACACCATTTCTACTTTGTTAAACATCACCTACAAGGGAGGCGTTCCTTGAGATAAGGTCCATTTCCATGGATCCATGAGTGACTGTAACATAGTTACAATTTTGCTGATGTTTTTATAATTGTGGAAATGGATAACAGAGAGGTACCTATAAAATATTTGGCCTTAATCAATATATTAATTTTGAGGATCATGAGCAAGACTTGGTAAAAACATCACCTTTTAGCTGAAAATCTAGAGAAATTTGTTAATCTGGATTTTAAGCAATAAGAAAGAACCCTTCCTTTTGCATTTGCCCTAAACACACCTAAAGCTGCTTAGGTGGTTGTCTTATCTGTCATTGCTCTGTCATTGTCAGTGTGTGTGTGTGATGCAATCAGATCTATTGCACATAATGTATATGATTAAATGACAGTATTTTTACAATTTTTTTTCTAATCATTTAAACCACTCAGTGCTTGGAAATCAAATTCAAACTACAAGTTTCCTGGTGGGGAATGTAAGATGAAGAGAAGGAAAGTAGGTTTGGGGGAGGAAGTGGGGTATGAATTTGCTCAGATGGACCCTGGAATGGCCAACGAAGAGCAGTGGAACAGTTGAAGATACAGGACAGTAATTTATCCTCATCTCTCTTCTGAGATTTGAAAGGTTGGGTCACAGGCTGTAGTGGCACCATCTTTCACATTGCCTGCACAATGACTCTATCTACTATTCATATGTAATCTGGAACCTACCCAGTTGAACAAAGAATCCAACAGGATTGTTATTTTGCAATACAAATCACTGGGCCTCCCCCCAAAATGAAAGGGATAATCAGATTCATTATGTGATGCTATCAGTTCACTCCAGGCCTTAATTTGATGCTTGGCTCTCCTATGGTAAAAGTGGAGGTCAGTATTATGGCATGCATATGCAGTAACGAGAGCTCGGAGATTCGCATCATTAACATGACACATTCTCCTACCTTGTTCGGTATTATGAGATGATCTATTTACTACAGGTTATTAGAGACCCTGGCTCTGGATCTCTCAATCTTTATTGCTAGTAATGTCCCAGGTAGTTTGATGGGAAAGCTTCAGTGCCGCAGTGCTTACATTGCACCAAACTGAAGCACTATTTTATTATACAGGGGACTTTTTCTCAACAATACAAGAAATCCAAATGATAGAGCAGTTGTAATAATTACAAAGCACTTTGTGCTACCTTAAGCACCTCTTGTTCCAGAATTGCAAAAAAGAAACCTTATGAAAAAGCATTTAACCTCATTTTGCAGATGAGGAAACTGAGGCACAGAGAGGTTAAGTGACTGGGCCAAAGATACCTGTGTCAGCAGTAAATAGAAGAACAAAAAGTTGACCCCAGTGTTCTAGCGTTTCTTGTACATTCTTCAGTTATTGTGCTGGCTTTTGAAAATGCCAGTGGTAAATCTGAAGAATAAGATACTGAACCCACATATTGGGGGTGGAGGTGGGTTTGAGTAGCATGTCATAGAGAGTTTCTGGCTCCCTACATATTCTCTATGCATGGGAATTCTAGCCCTGTAAATAAAACCTTGACAACTTGAAAAATTGAGGCTGTTTTGTTATCTACAGTAAATGAGTTGTAAAATTAGCTTTTCAGGAACATTTATTTGCTCTCAGACCTGAATCCAAGACTTGGTATTACATAACTTAGGAAAAGTAACCAGTCTTCTAGTTGTCTCTGGTAGAAAACAACTTATCAGTAACATAATGTTACTTCTGTATAAAATAGTAGAGCTATCTTGTTGCTGTCAGCTCTCTGGGGGAAAAAAAATGTTATCAGCCTATATGACAAGAGAGGTTCAAGTGCTCTAGGCATATCAGGATATTTTAAAAAAATAATTATAACTTAGTTTAATATTCACATCTCTGTGGTGAACTCAGTAGTTGGTAGACGTTTGCTTATCGCCTCTATGGTCCTTTTACTCAAATCGTATCACATTTACTTGCAGGCAATTTTAAGCAGCCACCTGAAAACCAGTATTTTGAAAACTGAAAGGTTCAGAGATGCTCTCTGGCCCATGTTCCCTTAGAGAGGTTGGCATTCTAAACAGAACTAAGTTAGGGAGCTTGTGATTTAGAGCATTGTCTTCTTCATTTTCAATATGAATGAGATCAGTCTGTCATTCGTGGAGGAACACAGATGTGACAGAGGGTCAAGGAAGCATCAAATCTGATTTTACTTCTTATGGTGCATTCGCCTGGGTCCTTCATCTTGGTTGCCAGGGTAGCCGGGGCCACTGTGGTCCACTTCTCATCTGTTATCTGTGGAATCAATGCATTCCACCAGCTCCATCTTTTGCAGAAAAACAAACCAGAGGGTGCTTTTCTTCCTATTCACAATGCAGATGTCTCTGTTCCTGAGTTTTAAACAATAATAAAGACAGAAAAGCAAATCCCTGTAGTAAGAAACCAGACTTTTCAAATGAAACATTTTATTGTAAATAGCTCCTTATAGGTATTCCTCGTGCTTCATTCCCCACCCACCCTTGGTTTGATTTGTTTTGTGTTGTTTGGGTTTTTGTAAAATGATATTTCAGGATTAGTGTTTCCATGGGGTGTGGTGTTACAGTAAAATGACTCCCCCTGCACAGCAGGGGTAGAATGTTTCTTTGTAACTTTGGTTCCATGCCCAAGACACATCTTTGCTTGATCTGCTGAAACTGTTTCCATTGCTGAACTTTTTTCTTTACACAATATATGTTTATAGTTCTTTTCTTCTGGTTTGACATATACATGTTTCATTAAATGCAGCATATATTGTAGATTTTCAACAGGGTCATGTAGGAACTGTCAAGTAAGAAACCTTGAATAATGGCTTTAAAATACACAGCTGTAGTCCTGGCTACAGGGTAGTTCTTAGCTTTTGATCTTCCTCTCACTGCTGTAAACATTTCTGCCATCTTTGAAGGTTTAGAAGAGTTTGCCTTTCTGGGGTCTTATCCATGTTTTCGGTTACTCTGTAAAACAGGAAAAATTCTTTAATCACCATTTCTGTCAAACAGAAAAAAGCCCCAAACTCTATTTTTTTAAAGAAAAAACATTTTCTATTCTTTACCACCTCTTTGAGTTGAATGATCGTAAGCGAGTTATATAAAAAAAAAAAAAGCCTGTAAGCTTAATTCTACTAATTTAAAATGAGAAAATAGAAGTATCTATTTAAAGGTTTGTTGCAACAAAATGCACATAAAGCAATGAACAGTTGTTACCTCACGGTAACTGGCCTGAAATATTAGATATTATCATTATTACCTTTTGCTCTGGGGCCTTCCAAGGTGATGTCTTAAGAAGCTCAACTGAATCATCATGGCCCCAAATATCAATTGAAGATATTATATTAAAAGCAGGTCTGTCTATGCTTTTCAGTGACTTACTTTTATGTCACACTTTCTCCCCAACAATTGTATACAATGGCAGGCGGCTGCCACCCACCTTAAGGTCCTGACCTGGGGATTCCCTGGGGATTTTTCCACATAGGTCTCCTGGTTGACCCCAGAGATGTCCCCGAAATTGTACTTCCCTGGGCTGTGCTAGTCAGGACTCCTAGCTCTGTTTCTCTTTAAGTCCATGTGTCTGGGTTTTCACTTGGGTAAAAGTTTAGGGCATAATGTTCTCTTCCACTAAAAGCTGGAAATGGTGCAGAGGGCGTGCTGCTGACGTTCATGGTTTTTAGAGTCTGAGTGACATGGATGGAGACAACGGGATTTCCATTTTCTCGCTATATGTCCCACGACAAGCTATTTAACTTCTCTAAGTTCTAATTTCCCCATCTATAAAATAAAGATACTGGTTCTGTAGCAGAGGTCTACTGGACCCCAGAAGTGGTGACCAGGATCCAAAGTGGTGGAAAAGATGACACTTAGTACCCCCAAAGATGCTTCTAGTCCATCACACAGAGGCAAAAGATTTAAAAGATTCTTTAAAGATTTGAAGAAGTTCCTGCCACAAGTGCAAGTCAGAAATACAGTAATACCTTGGTTTGCAAGCATAATTCATTCCGGAAATAAACTATTTGTATTGCAAGACATTGCTCGTTTACCAAGTTAAAATGCATTAGAAATGTTTGCTTGTCTTGTGGAACACTCGCAAACCAAGTTACTCGCAATCCAAGGTTTTACTGTATTTGGGATTCACATCTGTGGAGCCACTTCGTGTGCTCGAAAAGATTAGGTTAGGCTAGGATGAAAGAGGAGAACCAGTAGGAAGCAAGTGCAGTCATTGGGATGAGAGTACACTGGCGGGGGAAGGAAGTCAGGGGGGACAGGTTCCAAAAGGCATAAATAGAGGTTGGGGGCACTTGTACAAAGGAGACATGCATTCTGTTGCTCAAACACAGAACAATGCACATCTTCCTTTTGTCTATCTGGGCAGAGAACTAGAGAGGGATGGTGGGCAGAGACAGGGGCTGTGGCCTCCATCCCAGCAAGAAGCTTTGGCACGTACCACCAATGGTGGAATCCAGAGTGGCCGTGGAAGAGCCTGGGCCTCAGGCGGTCAGGGGACAGTGCAGTGAGCACGCGCTGCACAGCTTCTGAGGAACTCATCCATTATCCTATGTCCCCCAGATGGTCCGTCTTCCCTTGCCTCTCACAGAAAAGACATCGGGGGCTGGTCGGTCATAGTTGGAGGAACAGCATCAACGCCAGGGAGACGGCCGCAACCATGGCAATGGAGATGAGACACATGCATCCCTTTCCCTCTTCCTCTTCCGGCCCTCCTGAAGAGCTGAGCCTCCGAGGGAAAGGAAAGAGGTCTCCAAGAGCCAGACCGTGACCCCCCTCCTCCACTGGGATAAGGGGAGCAAGGATATTAAACCGAGTCTGAGGTAGAATTTTTAAACGGAGCTAGACTTTCCAGAACTGAAAGTGACTATAAATTTTGGGAGCCAACCTAAGACTGAATTAAAGGATGAGAGAAGGAAATAAGACAGAACCTGAGTGAAAGCCATGTTTTGAGAAAACTAGATTACGTCTCACTGGGATGAGGGCCTAACACAACTAGTTACAACTATAATATTCCCATATCCCCTGGTAAAGGAGATAACTGAGCTGAATGTATATAAAAGACAGTTTAAGGCAGCGGTTCTCAACCTGTGGGTCGCGACCCCTTTGGGGGTCGAACGACCCTTTCACAGGGGTTGCCTAAGACCATTGGAAAACAAAAAGATATTTACATTACAATTCATAACAGTAGCAAAACTACAGTTATAGAATAGCAACCAAAATAATTTTATGGTTGGGGGTTCACCACAACATGAGGAACTGTATTAAGGGGTCACGGCATTAGGAAGGTTGAGAACCGCTGCTTTACGGTATGTGTATGTGTGTTTGTGTGTGTGTGTGTGTGTGTGTGTGTGTGTGTGTATTTGTATATATAAAATAAATATGTAAATACAAAAATCTTTTACTTGCAAATGTTCAACTCATATACTCTCAAGAAATAAACACTAAATTCTGTTTCAAAGCACATATGCATAATTTCTGCCTGTCACAACTGGGGTAATACCCACCATTTGAGTAAAACCATGTTGGCTTTAAAGAAAACAAATGGACTTAAAGTCTTCCAGAATGTCAAATTTCTATAGATTAAATATCTTTAAAAGGAACTATGATTTCTACAGGAAAGCCAGATTTATTCAAATTGGCACTCTGAATAGCTGAAGTATTATCCAACAGGTCACCACAGATGACACATTTTCAATGAGCCAAAGACTGTATAGAATATAAATTCGTCTTTGACACCAAAGGCCTTTCTGGATATTACAGAACCATAGGGATTCTTTTGAATGGGTCGCTTATCAGCGCAGAGCTTTAGTCTTCTCCTCTAAAAAATAGCGATTGTAGTATCGGTTCTGAGAGTTTACTGCACGCCACCAGACTCCAAGCCAGTGAATGCAGGGACGTCACTTCTGACTTGTGGCGCTAGTCTCCAAGTACCGACCCACTGTCCCATTCACAGAAGACACTTGGCAAGTATTTGTCGAGATCAACTGATAGGCTACTTATGTTCACCCCTCCTTAGGATTTTCTAACTGTTAGAAGGTTCTTGAAGTCCTTTATGGACACATATTTAGAGGCATATTGATTAACAATTTTAGTTATCTCTTGTTCTTTAGTCACCAAATAACCAAAGATCATGAACAGCAGTCACTCCCTCACCCTGCTTTCCATAACTGTAAAGGGCACCACCATCTAATCAGTTATACTATCTGGAGTCCTAAGGGCCATTCCTGACACATTTCACTCTGTCAACCCTCATGCCCAATGTATCATATAGTAAAATACTCAGTAAATGGTAGCTGTGATTATTACCTCCGTTTTACAGATGAGGAAACTGACACTGAAGATCACTAGGTAACTGGCCTATGAGAATCCTAGTGAGGAAAACAGATAACAGTGAACAAAACTTAACTGAAGCCAGATCAGGGGAAGCTCCCCTGAGCCCCTGATTTTACACCGAGATGGGAAGGACAGTGGCTATTAACCCATTGGTGGTGGGGGGGAAAGTGTGTTCCAGGGAGACGGAAGCACACCTTGGAAGGCAGGATCCAAGACAGAGTGCTTGGCAGATCCTAGAAATGTTTAATGAGCCTTTCCACGTGTCGGGTACTATGTTGGTTGCTTTACTTACATTGCTTAATCCTCAGAACAATAACAGATGCTATTATTTGCTAATGTTTTCTACTCAGAAATTAATGTTTGGAGAGGTATAAGAATATTTTGCAGGGTTGTTGTAAGTAGTAAATAAAACAATGGGTATGAAATGTACTTTTTCAACTGCAAAACAGGATGCCTTCCTCTTCCTCATCATAATAGCATCACTATCATTAAAAAAGTATGTGTTGATTGTCAACGATGTGCTAGGCACTGTCTAGGTAGTTGAGATACAAGCGTGAAGAAACACATGAATGGTCTCTGTTCTCATGAATCTTACACACAATGAGGGAGAGAGACATTAATTGAAACAAATAAACAAACAAACAAACAAAAACAAACAAAAAAACCACTAATGCATGTAAAATTTAGCCAGGAGTGAAACTGAGGAAGACTTTCCTGAGGGAGTCACATGTGCGCTGAGCTAGAAGGATGAGTCAGTAGGTGTTTACTAGATAAAGCAGGAGGGAAAGTTCTGTGCATGGGGCAGGCAGCCGGGGCAGAGACTTGCGATAGGCAGGAGGGGGCATGGCCCATCAAGGGAGGTCCCAGTGCTGCAGGGAGCCTGAGAGATTATCCGAGGTTAGACTATCCAGGGCTATTGGTCACATGTAGGAACAGGGATAAGACCCTAATGGTGACGCTTTCCCAAGAAGGGGGCATGATGAGATTTGTCTTTCCTAAAACTCACTCGGCGGCTTTGCGGGGAATGTGTTATAAGAGCGTCTAGCAGAGAAGCACTGAGCCCAGTTAGTAAGGTCCTCCCACCAGGAAGTCGGGGAGAATGCATCTGTTTTCCTCTGCTGACTCAGTCTTTAAGTTCTTCTCCAAATGACATATACATAACAAATCGGATGGCTACCTTGGTATTAAGTTACCATGCTACCCAGGGCTCTGATCTATAATAACCCGTCCCAGATCTGCTTTCACATTCATTTGCCTAGCTATCTATTCCTTCCTCCATCTGCCCTTCGGTTCATCTGCCAATGTAAAATTTATTCAGCACCTAGTACATAGAAGGCACTGCTGTAGACACTAAAAATGCAAAGATGAATAAAGCATAAGTTTTACTCGATGCTTTAATAGTCTAATGTATGTGATATAGGGAAACAATTTTAGTATGAGCAAATGAAGGCTACTGGATATATTGACATAAAGAAAGGACTGATGAACTAGCCTACAAGGATTCGTCTTATAGGCTTCTTTTACCAGCATAAAAGAATAAGGAACAAAAGTCTCCTAAACAACAAATATAGTGGACATTGGTCTCATATTGCCATGTGTTTTCCATAGGCCACCTATAGGCATGGGTGGGAGGAGTGACTGATAAAATATAAACGTAGTAAGGAATAAACATTTGCCTATTTTAATGGGGAAGTATGTAACCAATCAACTGTGGTTGTTCTTATAATACAGTATTTATTTTTTATTAAGGTTTGCTTTGGATCTGAACAATAATACAGTAATTATGTGCCTCTTAACATGTTTTATGTTACTAGATAAGTGAAAGGGCCTCTATGTTCTTAATGTCATTTAATTCTCTTAGCATAACACCATACTGTAGGTGATATAATTCTAACCATTTTATGGAATAGAAAACCTCCTCTTAGATAAATTAAACCTCTACCATGACATAGCTAGGAAATGGCAGGAATGCAACTTAACAGTATGTTTCACTTCAAGGCTGTACACTCTAAACTCAGCCATTTTCCAGGACATATTTTATACCACCCGATACATTGTCACATTAATTTGCTGCATTATTATTAATTATGTTTTTTTTTTCATTCAATAGACAATTACTAAGTGTAAATTATGTGCTACTCTGGAGGCAAAACACATCAAATCTTGTACATCCCTCAAGGAATTACAAAAAAATGGAAAAAGGTATAGAGGTGAGCACATTGTAATTTCAAAACCCAGCAAGTAAGGAGCACTACACAAATTGGGGACGACACCTCTGGTTGTTGTATGAACATAAATGATGTTCAAAATGCGAGAGAAATGCCCTCTTTCATTTGTGAGGCAGTCTGGTGGTTAAGAGTGGGCTGCAGAGTGAGGCTGCCTGGATACAAATCTTAGTCCTGCCATGGTTGTATGGTCTGGGGAACATCACAAGCTACAGTTCCTCTGACTGTAAAAAAAAAAAAAAAAAAAGAATGAAAGCAATACCTACTTTATAGGGGGTTTTGTGAGGATTCACGTATCTATTGCTTAGACTAGCACATGGCACGTAAGTGTTAACCTTTATTGATGTTAATGTTGAAACCTACTCATTTTCTAATTAGAATTTATGAAGTTGGGTTTTTCTTTCCTAAACCACCATATAATACTTATGTCTCATGAACCGCATTTGCCCTGTTTATTTATTTATTATTCTGGGTGGGGGGAAGACTGTTTATTTTCTGATGCTCTGGTCATTATGATCCTTTCTTAGAGAATCCCACCCATTTCCTTTTAGATATTCTCATTCAATTTAAGAGACTTGGTCCGCTTCTTGAGGCTGCCACCATTTGTGCTAGACAAAGGATAATGGTCAGTCTGAAAAGAAAATATTTTGGAAGAAGGAAGAAAACCAGAGGGTTGGTTATACAAGGACATCACTTTCAGGGCATATCTGCTTAACTCCTTCTTTGTACACGCTAAAGCCCTTTTGATTGACTGTCTCACAAGCAGGAAACGCTGTTGGTACCCATGGAGAGAGTGCATCTCTCTGCCTCTTTTCAACTTGCTATAGAAAATGTTAAATAACATGAGCTCCAGGAAAGACCCCTGACTACTCTGACTTAATAGGATAACCAAAGTGGGCACAGGCTGTGATAAATGGATTTAGAGTAGCAGCTAGCCCTTCCTCCTTTTAAAATCATGGTATTGAGATTTGTGCTTTCCATACCTGGGTGGACATCAACATCACCTCGTATCCTTGTTAAAAACATAGCCCACTCCTCGCTCTCCCCCTCTCCCATCCTATATTTCACCTCCATGTCAAGTAACCTGCTTCGTTAAGTCAGAGGAAGGCCATGGAACCTGTATTTTTAATAGCACTTGGGAATCATTGTCTAAGATTATTTATAGTACATGTATTCAAGAGAAAGGACTTAATAATCTAGTAGTAATAAGACTCTTCTTTTTTTTTCTAAATGGACGTTGAAAGCTATCTTGTTTGAAAATCCAAGATCCAGTTTTAATTAATAGCCTGCTTTCCTGAATTCTGATAAAGAGAGATGGGAAGAAAGGGTTAAAAAAATAATCAGTCATTATTAGCTTGCTAAGATTCACAGCAACCAGAGTTTTCAAGTTGGAAAAGATGCTAAAAATATACTCCTATTTCTTCACTTTGCAGATGTAGAAAGAATCTTTCTGTGTAATGACTAGGATGAGAATACTGAGATCCACAGACGTCGTGGCTTCCCAAAGCAAAACAGTTAATTAGAAAAAAGAAATACTTGATTCCCAAGATACTTCATAATTGCTTTATTTTCTCTAATAAACCCCCAAATGGATTGGATCTATTTCTCATTTTATGGCATTTAAGCTAGTCAAACCAAGGTTATATTTTTTAAAATGTGGGCATAGTAAACTACATACATCATCCTTTTTGTCAAATACCTCTTAGAATCACATTTTGAGAATTAAATGGAATCTTACCTTTAAGAGGCACCTTGACATCAAGGCCATAGAATAAAGGCAAGAGAGAAGAACAAGAATAGAAACAGAAACTGCAGAGGAAAAAGAAGAAGATTATGTAAATCTGAATTTCCGTAGTGCCATTCAGCTAGTACAAAACCTCAGCTTTTCCACATTGCTCAAGTCTGATCACTTCTCACATACATACCAAGTACCTTTTGTTTCAAGAAAACATACCTTTCATTTGTCTACTGGCAAAGCAATGCAGTGGCAACTGGTGTTTCAACTAACATCAACTCATACATTTTAGAAATCCGATGGGGGATCTTCGAGGTAATTGGAAGACTTTGCCTTGTTATCACTCTTGGAAGTGCTCTGTTGCACATAATGTTTTTGAATCAGGGAAACCATGTACGGCCTTCCCATTGTGAACAGGTGGTTTGCATATTTCCTTTAATGCCATTGCTTAGAAGCCTCTTGCTTCACTATGGCAGCATTATATGAACAAGCTATAAACATGGTGCTAAGAGCCGTGTATTGGTGACTATTCTATTCGTCTGGGATGCAGAAACTCTGTCGTGTTTTTTAAAATTTTTTTCATTCCTTGAAGATGGAGAAGGATGGGGCGGCATCTGTAGTAGGAGAGGATGGAGGAGGAAAGAAATGGAAGGCTTCCACCATTTCTCAGTGGAGGTCAGATGTCATGGAGATGCCCATCACTTAGTCTGCAAAGAGGCTCTTGGTCCATGTAGGGTGGTGGGCGGGCCTCAGGTGTTGACTTGCCACGGATTGGTTATAGGATCTTGGGAAAGCTGTTTAATCTCTCTGAGCTGTTGATTTATTATTTGCATAAAAGGGGATCATAATATCTGCTGTGTCTGTCTCAAAATAATTATGAAAATCAAATAGGATGATGGTAGTGGAAGTGCTTTCAATATGGTAAAGTGCTATGTTTGAGGCAGTTTTGCTATGTTTGTTATTGCTTGACTTACACTGTGTGCATGGGAAATGAGAACAAATGAAGAATATTTTATGTACCCTGAGGGGATGTTCATTTTTCCCAAAGGAAAGAATGAAGCCTCTCAGTGATCTTTTAGCCTTTGTCCGAGGCTGGTGGATGAGCAGAGTTGAGATGAAGTGAATAGCAGAGGAGTAGGTGCTCATCTCATTCAAATCTCTAATCAGAAACCAACTAGATTATTTTTGAAGCGGCTTAATTTACTTCTGTATGTGAAATATATTGTTTTGATAGCTAAAGAATCCTTACTTCCTGTTAAGTACATTATCTCATTATCATAAATGTTTAGGAAGGTCAGACCTATGAAATGAAAACTTCATACTGAATTCTGACAATGAACATAACCTTAGCCCTCCTCCCAAATTTTCCATGAAGATGGATATAAAAAAAAAAAATTCCTTTTTTTCCACCCCCTCAGTTAAATGGGGACTGAACTGAACTAAATTTTCTGGGGCACAATAGTCTGAACCGTGACTTCCTCCTTGACCCAGCCCGAGGACTGTTTAAGAATTAGCAGAAAATGACGAGAGCCAAGAACTCGCCATTCAAAAATATGGAAAATGGAAGATACCGGGCACATCCTTTGATAACCAGGTTAGCCATGGAGCAAACCCTGCCTTCTATGGGTCTTCCTGCCAAACACTGGAAAATTACACTAAGTCCTTGGTTTCCCTTTGCCTCATTCAATCCTGTAGAACTAAATAGCACACTTGTGAAATGAAAATTCAAATTTAAAATTTTACAGACGATGTATACTTTATGCTTGGGAACTTTAAAAAATTGACTTTTAAATTAGACTTACATTTTCTTAGAGTTTCCTAATCTTCACATGTGGGACCTCACAGAACCCACGAGAGGAGCTGAGGGAAAGCATTAGCATCTCTATTTTATAGATGTGGCTTAGGCACAGTGGGTGAATGAAGTTACTTACCCAAGGTCAAACAAGTACCTGAAGACCCAGCCTACACAAGAATCCAGGTGGCTGATGGTCTGCCTACTGGCCTGGCAAACAGCCCCTACCAACTCCCTGTGATCTCATATATATGGACAACTATGGAAGCAAGTTGGAGGAACCAAATTCTACCCATTGTCTCAGAAATGACAGATGGCTTGCTATTTTCTTCTTGAGTGACCACGGCAGATACTGCAAAACAACCATTTTATTTTGCCTACAGAGGTATTCAGGCAGCTCCTTCCAGTCAACCAGACTGGAACTCCAGAGAAAACTTCTTGCCGTTCTTGCTCCGTTCTTCAGCAGGGTGCTCCAGGCATCCCGGGCAGGATAATTGTTTGTTGTGCAAGACTGTTTCATGCCCTGCAGTTTGTTCAGCATCTCTGCGTGAGCCTTCTCCCTTTTCCCACCACACACACATTTCCAAATGCCCTCTTTAAGAACTATTATGCTTTAACCAAAAAAAGTGCCGGCTAGAATATAGTCAATATTGTAATAACTATGTATGGTGTCAGTTGGGTACTAGATTTATTGGGTTAATTGCTTCATAAGTTAAATCAATGTCTAATCACTATGTTGTAGATCTGAAACTAAAATAATATTGTATGTCAACTAATTGAAAAAAATTAAAAAGACAAAAAGCTGTGGTAATCAAAAAAAAAAAAAAAGTGCCGGCTAACTTGGAAGAAGCAGTGACGCTATCAGACCACCAGGGGAAGTGAAATGAATATGTGACATGATGCCAAAATTATCCTCTTATCAATTTAAATTTCTAAATTTATTACTGAGGCAAAAATGCAATACAAGGAACAAAGTTTTTTTTTATGAATAATAATGGGAAATTTTAAAAAAGATGCTAAACTATTTTAAAAAGAAAGAGCTAAGTAGAATAACAAAACTCAAAAGAAACTTTTGGAAAGGAAATGAAGATGAACTAGAGAAAACTGAGGAAAGAAAACACTTATGGAAAAGAATAGGAATGAACACAAAAGGCACAATGTCAAGTCTAAGTTACTGAAGGCAGAGGCTTTGCTGGCCTCCTGGGGCCTGACTAAAGGTCTATGTCACCCACACCTGCCTATGCAAAGTACACAAAAACCGAGGAGCAGGAAAGAACACATAGAGTGAATAAAATCGATATTATGTTCTGGTTAAAAAAAATAAAGATTAAAAGAGATGTTAAAATGAACACATACCTTTTCTTCTAAGTCCTTTATCTGTCTTTTTTGGATGTCTGTTTTATCTTCTAAGTCACGAATTCTCTGAAGAAAGAAAAAAAAAGGGAAGGCATTAATTAGTGCGTATTAAGTTGAACAAAAAGATTATTCACCAACTGAAAACAGAAAACTTTCCATAAAAACATTAACATTAGTATTAGCAGCTGGGAAACATCACATACACATTTTTTCTATACTCATTTTTGCAAGTTCAAATTTACCGGTACTTATGGTAGAAAGCTATTGTCATTGATTACATTTTAAAAATATTTGCTACCTCTCTCTACTGGGTCTATCCCTGCAGATCCCCTCCCTGTGAAAGGTATAGTCCTCACCCATTTGTCCTTGGACTTGACCTTGGGACCTGTTTTGGCCAGTGGGATGTGACTTGTGGGAATGCCACATCCTAGAAGAGGCAGCAGTATGAATCAGAACTAGTGAGCAAGAAACAAACTTTGTTGTAAACCGTTTGGATTGAGATTTTTGGTTGTTTATAATCACAGTAAAAAAAAAAAATGCCTAAAGCTGATTCACACAAATGTAAACAATCCCCTTGTTTTTTGCTAACCTTTCTTTTCAACCTTATTTCAACTCTGTGTCAGGGTAGAATTTCCTCACAAAGCACGATTGGCCAGTTCTCATAAAACAAAGTAGAGATTACACTGCCACAAAAATTCCAAGGCGGGAACTGATAAATTTTGTTTTTGAAAAAAACAAAAACAAAACAACATACATAACAAAAATAGCACAAGTAATCCTGAAGACAAAAAAGTTCCAGGACTATTTTTGAATTTATCTATCAACTATCCAATAAAATACTAGTAACTTAAATACCACAGATCTGAAATCAACGTTATGTAGACAATTATTTGCAAGTAAAAAAAAAGTCTTCCGATTTCTCTCTGGCAGTGCGAAGGCCTTTTCTATTTGCAGTCACACTGTGTAGGCTTGTTGTTTAATGCCGCTTTCAGCAATCATTAGAAAATGGAGAGCTGAAGGCTGGGAGGAAAACACTGGAAGCCAACTAGGGTGATCATACAGAAAGGGAGGTTTTTATAATTCAGTGTGGGAGAAACAGAAGGAAAGCTACAATGAAGGATACTTGAACTTGGAAATCATATCTCCCTTTCTCTAAAACAGTGGTTCTCAATTGGGGATGGTTTTGCCCCTCAGTGGACATCTGGCAATGTCTGGACATTTAGAAAAGTTATTTATTTTAAAGTGTACAATTCTGGCATATTCTAATGAGCATTTATTGAGGAGATAGAAAATGTCTCTAAGGCTTAGAAATGTCATGCACCTATAAGCTCAGACTGGATAACTTAAAACAGATAAAACCATCTCTTTTGGGGGTGAAGTGCTTTAGCTAATTAAAGAGAGAGTCCAAAGGAATGACAAGGTTTAATAATGAATACGTTTAGATAACTATTTGTCTACCTGAAAAATAAACACTTCTGTGGTTCCATGGCACAACTCCTGATTTGTTGAAATTAATTAAATGTTATTGCAGCATTAGACATCTATGTAGCAGACACTTTCATTCCCTGACAGAAGGAAAGGATGCCGACAATGCTGCCATGATGCCCTAGAGTCTACCATGAAGGGCTTTAAAAACTCTTCCCAGGGTCAAAGCCCAAACCTTTATGAAAGAATCTAAAGGGGCACTGAAAGAAACATGCACGTTGTTTCTTGTCTCTGGAACAAATGGCTTCAGAGTTTGCAGCTCACTTGAGTTGTCTGTTAACCTGTAAAGGTCCACCAAGCTCCTGGTTACATTGGAAGTGTATGAAGTGTCAAGTTCCCCATAAATTGATCCTATTGGTGTCATAACGTAACCCCTGTTCCTTTTCCATTCACCTGGATCTCTGATGACCCCATGATTCTTACTTCTTGGATATATTCCATCTGGATTTTGTACCAGCTGCTTGTTACAGCTTCTGAATACCAAATACTAGAGCCTGGCATTTTCAATTCTGGAATTCTTATCGACTCTGCTTTTTTACCTTGTCCTCACCTGTCAAGTTATGACGTGGACAAAGAATTGGATTAAGGCTTTTGGCTATAAATGAATAATGGGTGTCTATTTTGAGTCCTGCTGCTCTCGCCGAGTCCTATAAATCATACATGACTCAAGCTGTGCAAGACGGTGTGTGCACTGAATGCAGTCAGGGGTTCTGGGTGGTAATCCTGGTTCTGTTGCTTCCTAGCTGTGTCCTCTTCCGGCAAATCCCTTAAGCACTCTTATCTGCGGTATCAGTATCTCCTAAATTCGGATGATAAGTATACTTACCTTAGTGGACTACTGTGGAGATTAAATGAAATGAGGTAAGTAGAGCCCCTAGTTTAGTTCCTGACAAATAGCAAATGCCAGGAAGGAAGTGTCAGCGCCCATGCTTGGTTGTCGCTGTTTATTCTGGGAATAAAGAGAAAGGCCCTTGCTCTTTTTCGCCCTGTTCAGGTTATCTGATCAGGCTCGGGTATGGACTGGGGTGAGGAACAGGAGGACAGCATTATTTCTGTCCAGGAGCAAGTGCTGCTGCTTCCCTGCATAACGGAGATAATCAGGCTTCCTGAGAGTCACCAGGTATTTCATGACAAAGCAGTTGCCAAAATCGGAGCGATACGCCACGCTCCTGAAACGCCAATTTTCTTAAGCTTGAATGACAAAACTGCCATCCTGCATCTGCGTGTAGGTAGAAAACAACGGTATTTTTATTTTACTCTCTGAAACTAGCTTCTTGCTCCGGGGCTCCTCCATACCCCTCCCGGCTCAACGCCATGTCCTCCGTACTGAGCCCCAGTTGTTTAGCACCAACCCTGCCCGGATGTCGCCCAGTCCTCACCTGGTGGGCTTGCTGTAGGAGCTCCATTCGCTCCTGCAGGACCTGACAGTCGTACTCCCTGCTCTTCCTCAGCATCTGCCGACGGAGCTTTTCCACGGCTGCCCTCAGCTCCTCTTGCTGTTTGTCACTTAATAACTCACCAAACTTGATAACGGTTTCTTGCTGCAGAGCATTGTACAGAGTAGCTTCTAGCTCCTGGATTCTCTGGCAAACAAAATTAGAAACGTCTGACTTTCGAACTTCGCATGTATGGGTGGTATAGGAGTGTACACAGAGGTGTGGATGTGGGGAGAGATGTATTGTTTTTAGGCTTACGGTCTAATAGCAATAAAATAAATGTTACAGCTTATCCAGCCCAACAAAGTGCCCTTTAGATTATGTCCTTCGTAAGATTCCATCAGAGCCATCCAGCCAATGCATTAACTTCTCGGGTGATGGAAATTTATTCTTTTTCTTGGGGCCCTGTCCATTTCACAGCCTTCATTTTTAGAAAGTTCTTCCTTTGCTATCATCACTGTACATCCTTCTATTCTCAAATATAGCTGGAAATAAGTTTGTTTTCTCTTCCATGTGACAGTCCTTCAGATATTTAAAGAGGTCTATCATGGTGTCCATACTTTTAGAAAGAAGTTGAAAAGTGGTCTAAATTGGAATAAAATACTTGAAATTGGGGATGTGTAGTTCATGCACAAAATGCCACCTCTCTTCCATACGACACACCTCTGGACTTGAAGATGGCTTTACAAGCTCCATATTTTTTCTTACAATAAAAATCGGGAAATAGGGTCTAAACATAACCTAGAGTCTCTGGAATTGGTCTGTTTTTTAATGCTCTGAGATTTACAGTTGTTCTAGCTTTAAAATGCCTCCTTCAGTCTTCTCTTTTTTAGATGAAGAGTCTACTCTTCCTTATATCCTAGGTGTTTTGTTTTTAAATATCCTTCAGGTACAGTTGCCAAAATCTACAATCTTATTCCCTGTGACTTTAACAGAAGTAAATGGACATGCCCCGGTGAGGGACAAGGGTAAAAGGGGAGGTCGGCCGGTCAAGAATTGCTTTCTTCTCTGTTCTCTAGCGACCGCCTCCTTCTCCCCTTTCCCTTGCCCAGGCTCTCTTATTCATTTTGGAGGAGAAATACTAATTCATCTTTGTTCTAAGCAGAAACTAAGTGCCTCACTTTTTCCAAAAAGTGACTCAAGCTGCTTCCAGGAAAGCATTATCAAAACCTCTACTAGCAACTCCTTGAAATGGCCCTCTTTGCAGTTTGCTCTTTTTCTCTTGAGTCATTATTGTGAATTAATTGGGGGTGGGGGTGGGGATTGCATATAGAGAGAAGACCTCGAAGCTGCAGTCCAATACTAGCGATGACCTATCATGATTTTGTTCCAGGGGAATGGAGCAAATGTGCTCTTCAATCAGCATAATCTCCAGTGGGAGAGAAAGAGGCGCAGCCCACTTGCTGATGCTGCCCTGCTTTCTATGACAGTTGAGGCCACAATGCCTGGAGTCAGATCTAAAAACTACCCACGTACCAATGTGGTCAGAATTCTTACCCTCTCTAAGCCTCATGTCCTCATATGTAACATAGGAGTAATATTACCTACACCTCGTAGGGTTGTTCTGAGACATGACTGAATTAAAATATATACAACAAACATTAAATACTTTCTTACTCTATCCCTAGATTAGGCTCCCACACAATTGGACTTAATAACAATTTCTCTTTACACAGCCATCTAATCTGTCTTTCATTAAAATGTTATACGATGGCATACATTAAATTTAAAAAAAAATGAAGTATAATTAAATACTATTAAGTATTGTAAGAATGTAACAGCAAGGAGTTAGGAATATATTTGTTTTAAAATTAGAACTGGAAACCATTTAATAATTGAGTTGCATGTTGTGGCCTAGTCAAGTGGCATGACAAATTAAATAGGATTCTTTTCTCCATACTACATAATTGTAAACACCCTGGATGGCATGATTGCCTGTCTTACCTACCATATATGCTTGGTCGAGAGCTTGTTTCCTGTAGTCTAGTTCTTCCTCCAGATAGCCTTTGATTTTGCAGAATTGTTCCTATAAAAAAGGGCCATGTTGATAAATAGAGTCATCTTAGTTAACTAGAAAGTGATATATAAATTGTATTGATTAATGTTTTCTCCAATTCTATCACAAGACAAATCACTAGTATTTGTAGGGTCATCGATTTTGTCTGTTTGGGAAATAGTTCAACTTTCATTGTCTCACCCAGAGAATGTGAAAATCAATGGAAAGAACCATAAAGGATATAATGAACCATCCACATGGGATGCTTGGGAGGATTTGTATGCCAATCCAAGATTAAGGATAGATTCTGACAAGATAAATATTAGCTAATAAATATATGTGTGCAAATGCATTGTGATAGTGTATTTTTATGAGAATGTTATGAAATGTAGAAGAGTTGTATAATAAAAAGTTTATCGAAAGTTATCCATGTATGACTGGCAAACAGAAAGATAGCTAGCAATTTAGAGGGTGGTGGCAATTCTACCCACAACCACAGTGCCACTGAATGAGTGCGTGCCCGCTCTTGCTGCAAAGATAGAGTGAGCTGGGAGACTTAAATCTGATGTTTGCTTGCTGGTCCTCAGCTTCTGTGTGCCTCTCATATCGCAAGCATCTTGCTGCTAGCATTTAAAGATATATTGCTGGGTACAGCTTAGCCCCAAGTACAGCCAATTATTTCTGTGCGTGCATAAGTGCCTTCAGTGTGTAACTGCCTGCACAAGGCAATTTTGCTATATTGACTTTCCTGATCACTTCTGAGCTCTGGTGCCTAGAACAGTGCCTGGGACTGGTTGAATGCCTAATTAATATTTGTGCCTTTAAAGAGTTTTCAAAGGTGTATTGAATATAAATAGGGCTTGTTACATGCTTTGACTTTAGAGCCTAACTTCTTGGTAAAATTTAAGCCCTGGGCAAAATACAAGCGAACGATGTGCATTCTGTCACTCGCTGTATAAAATGCAAGTTGCTGTTCTTATTAGAGCCCTCCTTAGCCTAATAGGAATCACTACCTGTTTTTTAATAATAATGACATTGATGACAGGAGAGTTATAAAATTCTATTATGCATTGCTGTAAGTTAATAACGACCAATTCCTAGGCTTGGGGATTTAAAACAATTAATTGTGGTAAACTACATGCAACATAAAATTTACTATCTTAACCATTTCTAAGTGTACAGTTCAGCAGTGTTACGTACACTCATAGTGTCACACAACCCATCTCCAGAACGTTTTCATCGTGCAAAGCTGAAA
>NW_017731361.1:9149780-9151539 GCF_001890085.2 Hipposideros armiger
TTTTCTGTCTGACTTATTTTGCTTAGCATTATAATCTCAAGATCCATCCATGTTACTGCAAATGGAATTATTTCATCTTTTCTTATGGCAGAATTTTATTCCATTGTGTATATGTACCACAACTTCTTTATCCAATCATCTATTGAAGGGCATTTTGGTTGTTTCCATGTCTTGGTACCATAAATAAAGCTGCAATGAACATCAGAGCACATATATCTTTATGGATAAACGTTTTCATATTTTTTGGGTAGATAACCAAGAGAGGGATTGCTGAGTCATACGGTAATTCTATTTTTAATTTTTTGTGGAATCTCCACACAGCCTTCCATAGCGGCTGCACCAATCTGCATTCTCACAAACAGTGTATGAGGGTTCCTTTTTCTCCACAGCCTCTCCAACACTTGTTATTATTTGTCTTGTTGATGATAGCTATTCTAACTGCTGTGAAGTGATATTTCATTGTGTTTTTTATTTGCATTTCTCTGATGATTAGTGATGTTGAGCATTTTTTCAAATGTCTTTTGGCCATTTGTACGTCCTCTTTGGAGAAATGTATATTCAGGTCCTCTGCCCATTTTTTAATTGGATTGTTTGGTTTTTTGTTGTTCACTTGGATGAGTTCCTTATATATTTTGGATATTAGCCCCTTATCAGAGACAATGTTTGCAAAAATCTTCTTCCACTCGGTTGCTTTTATTTTGTCAATGGTTTCTTTTGATGTGCAGAAGCTTTTTAGTTTGATATAGTCCAATTCATTTGTTTATTTTAGCTTTTACTTCCCTTGCCTTTGAGATCAAATTCATAAAATGCTCTTTGAACCCAAGGTCCATTAAGTTTAGTACCTATGTTTTCTTCTATGCAGTTTATTGTTTCAGGTCTTATGTNGTAATTTTTGCTATAATTATATATGAGGAAAAATTATTTAGCCTAAGAAAGGAAACATCTGACTGAATTTTCTTTAGCATTAGTTTTGGAAATAGTACAAAACTACAACACAATTTTTTTTTTTGAGAATATTGGATACTTCCAATATTTGAAATTGTTGGGAATTTTGTTCCAGTCTATACACAAAACAATGGGAAGGCTACAAGCTCTTTCATCAGTGACAGATAACACTGATAGAAAACAGTCATTTTCCATGTGCCTTGTCAATTTGTCTTCATTTTTATGATACCTCATCTTTGCACTCACCATGTCACTTTCCAATTCCATCATTTTCCGGTGCAGGGCGGCCTCTGCTCCTTCAATTTGCTGGATCCACTAAACAAGAAAAATCGTTGGGCATGACTGCTTGATATGGTGTATATATATGGTGCTCTCTACTGAGCTACTTAGTCTCAATCCCTTATATCTCAGGAAGCAGGCTAAGAACTGAAGTGAAAACTTGGCATAGTTTATCTCTTAGTTCAAAAACAAGACTATAGTTTTCCACTCATTCATTCATCTAACAAATGCATTCATTGATGCCTACCATGTGTTAGATAACGTGTTAGGTACCAGGGCTGTGATGGTAACCAACGTATTTTTGTCTTCATTGGAGAACTCAATGGAAGGCTATCTTGGAAGTGAAAATTGCACTGGAATCTGAAGAATGAGTCAGACATGATTAGATTAAAATGACGGGCAAGTTCCAATAAGAAGGGACCTCCAATTCTCCATGGATGGAGGGAGCGTGATGAAAGAAAGAAGGCCTGGTAAGACTGGAGCAATGGCAATTTTTTAGTATATAAAACTAATCATTCTGTTATATGGCATTGAT
>NW_017731361.1:9154884-9165010 GCF_001890085.2 Hipposideros armiger
ATTTCCTTTTCTAGGTGAGAAAACTCTATACTTCCTTGAATACCCAGCTCTAACATCTCCTACCATAAGAGACTTCCCCGTCTACCCATTCAGAAGTGACACCTCTTCCCTCTGCTTTTCTATAGGGCTTCCCAACAGGACCTGTACTATAAACGATGAAGCATGGGATTAAGTTAGTTGCGTACAAACGTGCTTTTTGCCCTATAGACAGGGTCCATGTCTACAGGGATCAACAAGTTTTCATGATCTGCAATAGGTTTGGGGCTGCCTTTGATATTAGCTGTGTTGGTGGGCTGTACGCACTGTAACTATTTAAAATCTTAAATAAAAAATAGGAGAGTTTTAGCATAGGATGAATTTTACTTTCCCAAATATACATACATACTTGAAGTAGGATGTTTTACTTTATTGTTATTTGGGTTTTCTTTTACTCGGAAAAGCTGAGCTAAAAATCTGATTTTTAGCTCCAAGAAATCAAGACCAAAGGAAATCAAACAGAAGACATAATGGGAACTATTTTTTAGATGATAAAGAGATGTAATAACACTTATTACTGGGCATCTCTGAGACTATTAAAATCCTCTTTTTATCAGAGCCTCATGATATACAAAAGTTATAGGAAAATAAAAATGGGGAACTATTGAGACATCACGGGACATTAATTAATGTAGTCCACTCTAGTTTCTAACACTACATTTTTGTGGTCTAGTGAAGTTGACTTAGATCAAAAAAGAGATTCTAATTCCTAGCATCTTGTCTTGGGGTCAGAGATGGGATATTTGGGGAGATTCCTGGTTCTGGTGGTCAGTGCTAGCAATTAGATCAGTGGTTCACAGGTTGCAGTTCATAGACCAGGGCCCATGTCTGGTGAAGTTTCTTTCTAGGGCCCCCTGACCTTTCTGAGAGCACCAGTTCTTGATCCTGAACTACTCACTCACCCATTTTCTATATATCAGGTCTGTCTATCATCATGCAGGAAGTGAGACAGGATGTCCAGGCCAGAGGGGTGGGAGGACAAGCACCTTCTTTCCCGCCTCATGCTTACAAGGGAAATGTGGTTCATTTTTATTGCTTGTCAAGGCTAGTGAATACTGGTAGAAATAATCCTAAAATAATTTCTACATAATTTTGGGTCAACCTACAGAATTATTTCCTTTATTCAAACAGGCTTTCAAATTCTGTTTTTGCCAAGGATAATTTAAGATTGTTTTGTAATTGTTTCACTAGATTCGTGGAAGGTAAATACCAAAGGAAAAACTGCCTTTGCACTTAGAACAACCTCTGTTGTGTTTCATGGCTACACATCAAAAACCTATGTTCAGATAACCACAATTAATTATATCTACTGGGACTAAACCATGCTTCTGCATCTTGATTTGTTGAGCAAAACCCTGGATATGCTGTTGGTCCTCTCTTTTATTTTATTATTTTTTTAAATATATATATACAGAGAAACAGCAAAGCTTAGCAAAAAGATTAAAAGTGAGAACACAGTCTATGCTAGGTGGCAGCATGGTCTTGGAGTCACTTCCTTGCACAAAATAACAAGTCCTATTCATAGTGTCTTTTGTAGATGGACAACCACATAGGAAGTGTGGACGTGTGGGTGTATATATATATGTATGTACAATACATACACTATATATATACATGGTTCACGAATCAGTAGGTTTCAGGGATCACATCCTTTCCAATCGGCACAATGCCCAGCGCAGAGCCATGCACATGTGCCACTTCACTGATGGTGATGGCAGTGACAGGGATGCAGGTGAGCACGCAGCAGAGGACAGCGCAGCGCCGAAAAGCCTCCCCTTCCCCTAGCCCCTGTGCCACTCCTGAGCGGACCCCCTGCTGCTCCTGGATCTCTCATAATTGTCTCCTCTGCCCCACTAGGGTGTTGCGCCCAACATACCTTTTCTAAAAGCTCCTGGTTTCTCTTAATGAAAAGTTGTTTATCTTCTACCCAGTGTGAATCCTGTTTGACAAAGAATATCGCGCAGTCAGCATTTCAGAGTGGCACGGGAGAGCAATGTGTCGTCAAAACCCTTGGCCAGAACGGTCTTCTTTTCACCCAGGTTGTTTGCCTGCCAATGCCTGGTAAATGAAGCCCACCCCTGCCAGCTCCTGATTCAAAGACATCGGGGCCAAAGTTGCCAGGAAAATTTAATCCCCTTTCTCCTTGTCACTCACTCTCTCTACCTTTTTCCATCTGATTAATCCAGGACCAGCCTTCTGGGGACTCAGAAGTGACCACATAGGCAAAAAGTGACAAGGGTCAAAATGCACACAGGCTCGATACATATGGATGGAAAACATTAAAATGTAGAACCATAAATGTAGCAGAGAGGCAAAGAATGCAGCTGGAGGGGCGGGTCTTTGTCTTAGCAGTTTAGGACCACTCTAGGCTATTTGAACAGAGCTCTTCTTCCTCTGGCCTCCTCTCTCTTGCCCAACCTCATTCGCTGCTGTAGCTGGGTTCACACTCTGGCCAGGAAAAACACCAGGGACAGAAACACAGAGGTGAACATTCTGACACCGTTTGAGAAAGGTCACTGTGGAGAGCCAAGCCGTGTCCTGGTTGCGGCCCATGCACAGGCTGATCTAGAGAAAGGTCGGGTGGAGTTGTCTGCCGCTGCAGAAGAAGCAGCCACCAAATGCCTACCTGCCCTTTCTGAGCCAGAGTCGCTTCCAGGTCTTCAATTTTGGCTTTATACCTGAGCACCTCTGCTTGGAGCTGTTCTTGAGCCTGGTGAAATCAAATTTCCAGAACTCAGTAAGTAAAATGGTAATTCAGTATTTTTCTTCCCATCATCTTCCTTGATTAGCGCTCAACAAGAAGAAAAAAATAAAAGAATTTTTGACCAGAGAACCTCTTACAATNTTTTTTTTTTTTTTTAAGGAGCAAATCCCAGGAATTACATGCTTCACATGTAAATACGTCAATATGCATCCCTAACAGACAAGGCCATTAAAACAAAACAAAACAAAACAAAAACATAGCCGCAGGCCATTTCTACACCTTGAAAAATTAAAATTAATTCCCGTTGTCTTCTGGTACCTGGTCCATATTAGAATTTCACCAGTTGTCAGCAAAATGCCCTTTTTTCCACACTTGGTTTGCTTGAATCAGGATGCCAACAAAGATCATTTCAGTATTTCTTAAGTACCTTTTTTATTTTATAGCAGTCCTTCTCTCTCCCTCTGCCATTGTTTTTCTTTTTCTTTTTTCTTGATGGCATTGTTTTGTTTGAATAACTTAACTGACTTATTTAACCTGTAGAGTTCCCTCATTTCAGACTGGAGTAACCTGATGGTTCACTCATGGTTTCATTTAATTTATAACAAGCTTTATACACATTAAGGAATTAAGAAAGCATCTCAAGGTTCTTATACAGTTCTCATTTTATCCAACCATGTATACGTGAGTCAACTATGCACTGATTGTCCAGGCACCCCCAATACAGCCAACTATCAGGCTTCTCCCCTTGGCTCTTTCCTGTTCTCTCACTCTAACCCATTTACCAGGTTGAGACACACAGGGGCCAGAGCATACTCTGTTGCTCTTTTGACAGTCCAGAGGTTGGGCTTCCTGAACAGTGAGCCACCACCAAGTCACAGAATCAGTTTGGAACAATTTGTACGTACACAATGCAAGGAAAAGCCTATACAAAGAGCCAGGCTCTAGTTTACCACCTCTCAACTGTTAAAGAGAAAACCACGGGCCCAAAATGGCATCATTAGTGCTCAAGCCCATGATACCAAACCTAAACTTAGTATCTGACCTAATTATAGTTTAGATCTTCATCACGCAGGTAATCTTAATCAGCCAATCTGGAATTTTCTGGTCAACAGTAATGACATGACGGAATCTGTCACTTGGACCCTTCTCCATTCCCCATAGGAAGGAGAGGCAATCTATATGATAAAACCATGGCTGTTTCCTCCCCCAACTCTCCCAAAAGATGTTCAGACCTAAACATAATTTCTTTTCTTTTGCAAAAGCTCTTTTGCCCCACCCTTCTTCCTATAAAAACCTTCCATTTTGTACAACCCCTAGGAGTGCCCTTCAGGTTACTAGATGGGAAGCTGCCATATTCCATGAATGTCTTAATAAAGCCAATTAGATCTTCAAATGTACTCGGTTGAATTTTGTTTTAACAACAAAGCCCTTCTTAATTGGTTTCCCAACTTGATAGGGATTGCTTGAATAATGTAAGTTAGAAGGTTTNATGTAAAAAGGGTGAACCATCAATAATTATACACAGAAGTTATCATCTTTTCTTCCCTCAATGGTGATGAATCATCTAGTTCATCTTACCCTGGAGACAATTGCCTAAAATCCCAGAGCTCTTGTTATTCACAGAATAAAGACAGATAGGCAAAGAGGAAACCCAAAGGCACTAAAGGTCTCAGTCCACAATTGTTGGTAACACAGACTTCAGCCGGATGCAAATGGAGGTCCTACCTGCTCCACCTACTTCACCAGGTGTTGAAGTCATGGTCAAAAGATCTGGACTGGGATTTCAGCTCTGTCATGTACTTATGATGTTGCTGCTTATGCAACAAATATTTATTAAACTGCAACATGTGTGAATTAGGGGTTGGGAAACAAGAAGTATATAGTTCTGCTATTTGTAGGCAAAATATTTCATTGCTAAGTCTCTGAATTTTGACACTGGAAGTCAGTTATAAGATATACATACCCACACTGCCTACCTAGTCACATTACAATGCATTTGAAAGTTCTTTTAATGTGCTTTGCAGGTACTGTTTGTGTTACAAAATTAGTTAACAAATTCACTTATTATAATTACTTATAATCAGATTATGACTGAAAAGGTATCAAACAGTTTAGTAATATAAAGTATTTTTAGAATACAGTCTCTTCAACCTGTTTACATATTGAACATATGAACTTGGGCATTTGGGGCTAATCCAACATTCTTAAGTGCTTCCAGTGTATGCTGATTTCTTGGCTACTTGTCCTTGGGAACAGCCTAGCATTTATAGACTGACTGATCAAGACCTACCCTGGTGAGCTCATCAATAATGTTCTGTTGCTCGATGACCTGAAGTTTTAGAAACTCTGTCTCTTGTTCTTCATTAGCTTGATCGAGGTCATTCAGAGATTTTAATTTCTTCAAGGGCGGGTGGGATGTTATTTTCTCTCTCTGGATTGCAAAATAAAAAAGTACAGGTGGAGATTTTAAAGTTCCCAAACTGTAGTGGGTAACGTAAAATATCTGTAGGAACTTTATGAGGCTCCAGCTAAATCTGAACATTGCTCAGCTTCAAAACACGCACATCCCAACTAAAACCCTCAAATACATTTTACCTGTGCTAAGTCAAAATCACTGGGAATATCTGAAGATCTCTACAGCTATATTGAAAGTCTGTTATGGAGTGCATTAGCATCTCATATATCCATACATTATAGAAAAGATGGCATCTATTTGCCAACTACTATGCAAGCTCTTAGAAGATGAGGGATAGCCACTGTACAGTTCTGTAAAGAGCACGTTAGTAAAATTCTTGGAAGGAGGTGCCTGAGGCTGAGGAGCTATGTTGAAANTTTTTTTAGGTGTTCAGCATTAATTTCATCTGATGGAAAACAGCTGATTTTTACTCTATTCCTTGAATCAGCTGAACGAAGCTGAACTCCATTTGAAAGAGTTCCCTTGGATGTAAATTATATCCACTGGATTAGGCTGTTTATGATTTATCTAAGAAAAAAAGCATCTAAGGAAAAGATGAAGTAAAGTGCTTTTCATTTAATTAGAGTTGAATCAAAAAATTGCTTTGGTTTACAAATTTTCATGTAGCCCTGGAAGGCCAGAAGTTTAAACACCATGAAAGCGGTTTAAGATGAAAGACAACGAAGCACACTTTTACTACCTAATTCCCTCCACCACCCTCCCCACCACCACCACCACCACTGCCACATTTTATTTCATTAGTACCACTTTCTCCTCTTACTTATGTTCAAATGCAGTATAGCAGGTCCCTACCATCAGAAAGGGGAAAGTCTTAAGCTCAATATCACAGGTAGAGAGAAGGCAACTAAAGCAGGTATATATGGCAGCTCAGAGTGGGAGCACAAAGGGCCATGCAGAAGGTAAAGAAGAGGCCAGAAATAGCGGGAGGCTTCCCAGCTTTATCTCTGGAATAAATAATTCACCATGTGCTTTCATTGCATTGAAGGACGATATGTTTGCTAAGAAGTGGAGTCACCTCCTTTCAACCTAAATATTTAAAATGTATTCTAATACCACTATAGATATTGGGTCGTCGAGAAAGTCACAACACATTTTTGCATTAAAAAACATAGAAGAATACGTCATGACTTTCTCAATGACCCAATAGAAATATATTTTGTCTAAGTGAGCAATATGTTATAAACTGTTAAGTCCTTCCACAAGAGAAACCCTCCCTAAATTAAACATGTCTAAAGAGATGGTGGATGACTAGGTGGTTTCAAAGTTTCTTCTAATGCTCCAATTTCAAGATGATGAATTCCACAGCACTTAGAACAGCACAACAAAGGGACTCGATAATCTGGCATAACTGAAATATGTTTCTTGAAGTGTTGAATTTATTTAATAGTTCCTCTAGATATTTAAAGGTAATTATCACAGTAAATATTATGATTCTGTGTCATTCTTTATGTTTCTCTGTTCTAAATAATCATGGCTTCCTGTGTTCTTTGTTGTTACCGTTCACATAACTGTCACACATTTATTTAGTTTATGCTGTATTGATTGTCCAATAGATGGAACTATTTTCAATTCAAAATTTGCATCAAATGACATCCAGCAACCGAAATACAAAAACAGTCATGAGCAACCTCCCCTTTTCCAATGCCCACTTTTTCTACAAACATAAAAAACTTAATATCTGCCTACCTTGACACCTTCTTTCATACAGTAGATCTGTAGAGCACTCACACCATCTGAGAATGGGTGAATTTGTAGATTAAATGGAGGGGATCGTCTCTCTCTTTCCTTGAAATACAGTGAAGAATATATGGGAATTAAAAAAAAAAAAAGCAACAACTGATCAAACACTAAACCAGTTGTCTGTGTTCTCTCTTTATACTATTTTAGCAGTTTATCAATATGACATTTAGAAAAAAAAACCACAAATAAAACATGAACTCAAGATGTTCATGGTTACATTTAATGGGAAGACCTGATTAGCTAACTAAGAGGTATGGGAGAGAATTTATAGATCGTGTCATCCAATCTTGAAAATGGTTTGATTGGGGAAATGTGGGAAGTGGAGTTCCAATTTAAACTATATGAATATTTAGAGCTTTCAGGTATCACAAAGAGTGATCTTTTGACCATGAAGTTTTATGGCAGCAAACAGCCTTTTGCATATTCAATCCACTCAAGCTTTATGAGTAAGATATGTGGGGGCTACCAGCGATAGCTCTTCTTTACTGAAGCATATCGACTGCTAACTCGATCCAAATCTAATTTGAAAAACTTCAAGAAGAAATTGCTGCCAAAATAATAGAGAAATCAAATGGATTTTTTTCTTCTTTATATATCAGTATATGTTCAACCAGACTCTAAGCCAGATTCTGCACGATACAATCAAAACCTGATCTGATTGATATATTTTACTTAAAAAAAAAACACCAAAAAGACTAAAATTTGGTCAGATTAATCAAAGTATTTCCTAAAACAAGTTACCTTGCTTCTTAGCCTTTGACATAAATGCATTATAGACTAAAAAAGCTGACATACAAATTGAAGTGTCTACCGATAAAATATTTTTGTGCATAGCATATTTTGAAATATAACTCTTGAGGTGACATTTTTATGAGTCAGAGTTCAATGAAGGATGGGCAATGATTATTTAAAAGCAATAAAATATTGATGATGTTTGAAATCTCTTTAAGTTATTTAAAAAGTATTCATTAGTCTTGTTCATAAAGGCATAATAGTGTTGGAAAGTAGAGTATCTGAGTTGCATCAATGCTTTATCAGTTACTAGCCACAGGACTTGGGCAAGTTATTTAACCTCAGTTGCCTCATCTATACAATCTTGACTGTGGTTGTGAGGTCCAATGAGAATATGTATCTGAAATGCTTAATTCAGCACCTCACACATAGGATGTGCTCAGTGGAAATTGTTATGACTATCATCATCATCATCATCATCATCATTTCCTTACTTCTAGCTCTAGGTTTCGAAACTCCAGCAGCTCATTCTGGTCTCTGGCATCCTGCAGTTCTTGTTGTAACCGGTGATTTTCTGCCTCCTGTTTTTCTATCTAATAAATTAAATCCTCATGTTAGGTAAACATTGCAAATACAACTTTGCAAAGCAAGCATGGATAGCGTTCATTTACTCGGTGAATAAATCATCCAGAACATGAAAAACAAATTCCTAGTAGATGTGAATAAGATAAGTCTTTGGCTTTCCTTCTAGCTATCTGTTGGTTGAGCCTTTTGGGTCAGAGGAAAAGGCTAGGAGGACACTTCCATTCATTGAGAGAAAGTCTAGAGACCCTGTAAAGAGTGAATCTGAGAGTGCTCACTATGCCCCTCCCGGGGTCAGGGACAGTGTCCTGGAACTAGATTTAATGGTGTAAATAATGGAGGTGACATCTCTTATTTTTGGAGTTACAAGCTGTCAGAGAAATAATTTTTTTCCTTTTAGAAATGATTTTTTAAAAAGAGCTCTGATCATATATAACACTTTGCTGAATCCCAGTTGTCTACAAAGTAAAGCCAAACTCCTCAACGTAGAATGCAAAATCCTTCATAGTCAGGTCACCGCATAGCTTTCCAGCTTGAAATGTTATCACTGTCATCTCTACACACTCACATGTCATCACACACACACACACACACACACACACACACACACANTGTGGGATCAGAACCGCGGCCCTGCTGCTCAGAGCTGGCGTTCCAAGCCAACTCAACCAACACACGACTCGGCCTGCCTAGGTTTCCCATTTTTTTAAGAATTAATATTTTTAAGAGACTTCAAAGCAAGAGTTATGCATCCACCCCCAATCAGTGAGTAGATTTTTTGGGTATGTGTTTTCATTTTACAGGGGTTGTATCACCCTGAAAAATAAAATACTCATTAGTCTTGTGCAAATGTCCTTTAATCCTACCGGGGTCATTAGGTGTTAAGCCAGACACAGATGATGTGAATGTTAGTACAGCTTGTTACCTTCTCTGCCAGGGACAGCACGGTGCTGGCCTGAATTATGGCCACTTGCTCCTCATTTCTCAAATTCTGTGAAAAAGTAAGAAAGAAAAAATAAGCTGAAGACACTGACGATATTTACATTATCAAAAAATATTGCCAGCCACAGACTCTACTGTTTTTATGCATGCACAGAACCTTAACAAATACTCTATTCTATTTAGTAATAATTCTTCACCAAGAGTTCATTCAAAACCTGTAAAAAGAACATTGTGATTTTTTTATATCTAATACTGACTTGGCTTTATGTTTCACTATAAGCATACTTCATTTTTAGTTATGGTATGCAAAAATCAGAAATCAAAATGAAATAAACAATAATCTCTTCATAGTAGTTTGATGTGGTTTAATTGGTTCCCTTCTTTCCTTTAATAATTTTTCAAGGGAAAAAATGGTGTGACTCCTTCAACCTACGTGCATCATTCATCTAATATCTAAATGAATGGTTCTCTCATTGAATTAACATGCCTTGACCCTGCCTGGAAGGTGTTTTTAGAAAGAAAAGGGATTATTATTTCCTGATCCATTTTTATGGGGCTGCCACCAACCTTACTATTTAGCAGCATTTATTTGCAACTGCATGACTGATTAATTTCACACTGGACACCTCCAAGCAACAGTCAGAAAGTAAGTAGCTTTAATCACTGCAGATGTGGTTGGCATTGAACCCTCAAACCTGCTCATAAAAAGCACTACCAGTTCCCATTCTTGCCACTTTCCAGAGGTCCTTACAATCCTGTAGCCAAGTTGTTGGATCAAGTGCTGGTTCTCTCCAGGGTGCTACATCCTTCAGTGAACATAGCCTCCCACCTGATATTATTTTACACGTGATACATTGGCGAGTATTCTTGCCTGCACTTAATTAATTGTTACTTACCCCATTATCACCCAAGAT
>NW_017731361.1:9167355-9172252 GCF_001890085.2 Hipposideros armiger
TTTTTTTTTATTTGTTTGTTTGTTTTGAAAACAGTTGTTTTTCCCGAGATATTACACATTTCTATTTAAAATAAGATTGTGTTTTGTAAATTTCAGCAACTTTTGGGTTTTATACTTAAATGTTTTCAAAGTAAGACTATTCTACAACTTGCCCTGGTAATCTATGTGGATCCGATGGCCTCCCAATCAGGAAGCGCACTGTGTTTCTAATCAGAGTTCTTTGTTTTATACTTCAAGATCAAGTAGCTTTGAAAATACTCCTATTCTCCGAAGGCTCAATTCTTCAGTTTTCTCAGACCCAAAATCACTTTAAATTTAAGTATTGAAAAAATATCATTTCACAATAAAGTAAAGCCTTATTCTTTTCACTTAATCACTTGAAAGGCATAGAAAGCTATCTTTTGAGTATTCTTGGATCCTTGTTCTCACCTGCAGCCTCTGAAGATGGGAACAGAGAGAATCTACTTGGTTGAAATCATCTAGTGTTTTTTTTTTGGGGGGGGGACGCAGTTTCTCATTGGAGTTTTCTGGGAAACTCAAAGAATATCATCTAGAAATAATTTCTTGATTCATTCTTGTTGAGAATGCAGATACCCTGGGAATTTAGTGTTCATCTGCTAAGTAATTCATGTACAAATTCAAAGTTCAACGAAATAAGGGTCTCCCTAAAAATCTGGTTGGCATGCCTAAAGATGTTCAAATTCTATACGAAACTTTTAGCTTAAACTCAGGATACTTAAAGCCAAGCAAATTCCTGGACTAGTGCATCTGTGAGATTTATGTATTATTAAGGGACTAAGGGTGTACAAGTGAAGTGAGAGGCGCAGCACTTTAGAAGACCATGTTTGATAAATAATCTGCNGTGTGTGTGTGTGTGTGTGTGTGTGTGTGTGTGTGTGTGTGTGTGTGTGTGTCTCAACACTTTTGGACACTGATGTTTTACGAAGCGACCCTACTTCATCGAGTCTAGTAATTTGTTTTTAGATTCTCTTCTGTTCTCTCTGTAAATGACCCTATTTTCTGTGAAAAAATTAGGTTTTGTGTTTGTTTTCTGCCCATACATATATTTTTTGCTTGTCTTATGATCTACATAGGTTCTTTGGTACAAAGTTGAATAAAATCAGCAATGGTCGGTATCCTTTTCTTATTATATAGTGTGAGGAGAATATTTCTTTGGACTGTTAAGTAGCATGTTTACCTTTATCAGGTTAAAAAAATTCCAAGCTCAATTTTGCTAATTATTTCAACTTTGAATGGGTGTTGAGTATAATCTATTTTTTTTCTTGTATTGAAATGATTATATCTTTTGTTTTCACTGATGCACTTTCATCTATAATATCTATTTTTTTCATTTCTATGTCATTGAGTTTACTGTATTGTTCTTTTTTTAACATCTTGATTTGTTTCAGACTACTTTTCTTACAATGGTAAGTTGTGGTTTTGTTGTTTGTTTGTTTTACTTTAATGGCCAGAAATAATGCTAAACCTTTACCTTTATTTAGATGGGAAAATGAGATGAGAGAAAGAGAATTGCTTCCGATATCATCATCTCTCCAAAACACAAGACATATGCTATTACTCTAATTGACCAATCCTATGTTGGTAAGAATACTTAGGAAACACTGATAAAGAAAACCACAACTATTACAGTTTTAGGGCATAAACATGAAGGCACACACAAACATCCATTTTTAATGATTACTTACCTGTCTATTCCAAATCATAATGCTTTTTAAGAACATGTTTTCTCGTATACTCATAGAAGTATGTACGTATGTGTGTTACCATTTAAAAATATATAACTATAATATCTATCCTTTCCCAAACAACTAGCAGTCTAACAGTTGTTCTCACAACACTCCTCAGCACACTGCAGACCATCTAATAGGAAGTAGGATAAAAATCACTGGATGGTCACACTCCTTCTTTTCCCTTGTATATTATTCTATGGGGCCGTTACAGCATGGTGGTTATGGCTCTGAACTCACAAGGACGAGGTTCACATCCTTGCTGTAATCTAAGTTTTAAGTTAACAAAGCTACTTTTAATTCCCACTAAGATGTTATTTCCTCTCCTGTTAAAAGAAGATAATAATATTAGCATCTAACTCATAGGGTTGTTTTAGGATCACATGAGATAAATGCATCTAAAGTGCTTAGCACAATGCCTGGATTACAGCAAGCACTCAATAAATGTTAAATATTAGTATTGTGTGTGTTTATTTATTTAATTTTTTGAAGCAGGCTTATGAGAGGCAGCTGTGACACAATGGAAACAACATTTGACCTAGGAACATCTGATCTTAGGCAATTCAATTAACATCTCTGAGCCTAAATTCCTCTTTCATAAAGTATCTCCCTGAGGGAGCTATCATAAAGACTAAATAAGACACTGCCAGTGACAATTCTTGGTACTCTGTCAACATAATGCTGTGCACTTATTAACTAAGGAAAGAAACTGGCTAATCATTGATTTTGAAAGATAAGGGTTTTTTTCCAAACAAGAAACTAAAAAAAAAAAAATGGATTATAAAAATTCAATATTGTCCAGCTTTGAAAATGTAAGTTTTCAAATAGCAAGATACTCAACTATCTAAAAGGAACAAAAGCATCGATCTAAGCTGGTTCTAATGTCTCCAGATCCAAGGTCTGTTGGCATAAAAGAGACAACAGTTCAAAAGCCATAGTGAAAAGAAAGGTACAAGGAAAGCTACCCTATTGATATTTTTATGTCCATGGTACTTTTATGCTGGGACCACAGCATAAAAAAGCCAATTCTGAGCACTCTGCAGATGCCCACTAACCTTGGCCTCTCTCTCAGCATCAATGATGCCTCCAGTCTGCTCCTGCAGGAGGGCGTACGCTCTTTGGAGGGCCTGGTATTCTTTTGTTAGTTGTCGAAATCGTAGCTCAGATTCCTCAGCTGCCAAACTCTTGAGGTGAAAAAAGCAAAAAGCCAAAAAATAATTAGGTTATGTTTAGGTCCTATGTTCAATGTGAAATATTAACATTTGTCCACTTTTTAAAGAGATGTTAAAGAGTTATTTGATTTTGGATTCTGTGCAATTTTATTCTTAATTCTAAAGTATGTGGATGAACACAAATGCTGTAATACTTTCAAAATGGGCATTGCAGAAATATTTATGTATTTATTTTAATCAAAAAAGCATTTGTTTATTTATACATTTCTGATTATTACCTATTTGGGCTTGGATTCAAATGAGAAAAACTTATAACTTGATTATGGATCTGAATTTGAGGAAATGATATTTAGAGTTTTAGTTCATATCCAACAACTTCTTCCCCAGATAAATGATAAAAACCATAGTTTTATAGATGAAGGTCTTAAACTTCAGAGTAGACTACAACCACCAGGGAGTTTTGTGAAAAATGCAGATTTTGGAGTTCCACCCCCTAGATCCTGAATCAGGAGTCGTGTGGTAGAGTCCAGGAATTTTCACGGCAAATGAACCCCTAGATGATTCTGATGAAGGCGGTCTACTGAGCACTTTGCTTAACACTGTCTTATGTTATATCTAAAAGCTCATTCTAAGTTCGTTCCTGGATTCACCCCTTCCCTAAATGAAAAATTTGGGACAGGACCTTTTATTTTGAAAGACGTCTTCAAGGTACAGAGCTCAACTTTAGATATGTTTCTAAAAGGACTCCATGACATAGGTGAACTATTTTCTAAGAGATAACAAAGTCAAGCGTGGTCTCAAAATTGGTCACTATTATGAGATCATTTTGTGCTGGTCATAAAAAGGATACAAAGTTAAATGCTTCTTCTTCCCCTTAAGGGAGAGATTTGGTGACAGTATCAGAAAAGACTAGAGAAGTAGGAAAGCTTACTTCATCCAGGTCATCGTCAGGAGTAGCTGGGGTTCGATCTGTTCTAAATGAGGCCATGGATGACGTCTCTGAGTCCATGGAGTCCTCATCATAGCCAATGAACGGGTCCAAAACAGGCCTCTAATAGAGGGAAAGCACATATTTATGACCCAGTAAAAGTGAGCAAAGTAGACCTTACTAAAGAACTGTCAACTGGCATATGTACCAATGAATATAGAAGACACAGATCCTTTAATGCTCCTTTGATGAAACAAAAATATGGATACAAACATAATCATTCCAATAAATGTTTGTCCCATATTATTCCATTTCTGATGGGTTTTTTTTGTTTGTTTTTGGAAGACTCATTAATACTGGCTCTCTTGATAGAAACATTGGAGCCTCTTTTATATTACATTTTATACCACGATGAGTTTATGTGACTTACAACAAATGGACTCTGAAAGTCTAGGCATCTATGTGAAAAGGATTATCAAGTCTTAAGTCTTATTGCCTAATTCCATATCCAAACCAAAAGATGTGCTTGATAAAAACAAAAGTCAAACAAAGAGACAAATTAAATAAAACTGTGGATTATAAGAGGCTATACAGATATTGGTGAATTGGGAATATCATTATCAATAATATTGTCCAAGTGAACAATGAAAATATATAATCATACGGTGGTATCAGATACTAATATTCAGTGGGGGAACATCACGTCATATTGTGTCACTTGCATGTCCTTGGAGTGTGACTCTAACTGGTCAGATGACCCTTTCTATGTCAACCCTAGTGGCTTCTTTACTCAGAGAAAGTCATATTAAAGCAAGTCCTTTCAGATTAAAATGCACAACACATTCATTTTTGGACTTCTGAGAACAATCAAGAGAAGAGATTTTCTTCTAGTAAATAAAGCCCATGGTTTGCTAAAGTTCAGGAACATCTGATTTATCACATCTTTGCGGTAAGATTCCTTGGCAAGCTTCACTTTTCTGGCTATTTGTGACAAAAGCCTGATAACCTAGTTTCCTCATTACCTTAATTGGCTTGGAACTTCTTCTATG
>NW_017731361.1:9172452-9173839 GCF_001890085.2 Hipposideros armiger
TTTTTCCTTAAAGGTTCCTTGCTTACATAAGGGAAAAATCCAAACTTTCATAAATAGCATTGTATTTAAAAAACAAAACAAAACTGAGAAAGAGCAGTAAGTCAGTGAGGTGATTGGAGTAACATAAAAAAGGAAGCTGCCATTTTGCAGAGTCTGTGATACACACCATTTCTGAATTTTCCTTGGTCACGGCTTTTAGTTTCTCTTCCATGCGCTGCAAAGACAGCATCAGTTCATCGTTTCTCTTGGCGAGGCACTTGTTCCTTTCCAGAAGAGGTTTACATTGTTTTTCGGTTTCCCGCACACGTTTCAACTGGGAAGACACAAGTTAGAGTTGACGCTAATGGATTTCTGTCATACTCTTCATCACCCTCCATCAGTCTGAAAGGAGGTGCTGCTGAGGGTCTGCTGTTGGACATGCTCGGGAAGGGGAACTGCGCTCTTTGTTGTTCCCGAGTCCTCTAGCCCAGTTACCCTGCTCTGCTCAGCCCTTGATCACACCTGTCCCTGGGCCTCACTGGCTCAAAGACATAAAGCAGCTCACTGGAATCACGCAGTCACTACAGGACCCGAATCCAAGCCTGGCTGTCCCCAAAGCCTGTTCTTTTTGTCAGAGATCTTGCCAAGTCTGACTCCCAACTAAGGCTGTTTTTAAGAAAGTTTTATTGAGAAAAAAACAAAACATAGCTTTGCAGCTCTACTGATATTTGTATTTAAGAACAACTAATTCTTACCATGCCATGGAAAAGTATGGCTGTAGTGTCACCTCCCCATAGCTAGGTGTGACTATACTCTGGATTGCCTGGTTAGTCTAAGGGGGTTTCTCAGCTGCTCGACAGTTGGGGTCAGACATTTTTTGTTGTAAGGAGCTGTCCTGTGCACCACAGGATGTTTAGCAGCATCCCTGGCCTCTGCCCACTAGATGTCAGTAACACCCTCCCAGTTGTCACAATCAAAAATGTCTCCAGATATTGCCAAAATCGCTTTGAGCTGAGAACCACTGGTCTAAGTTTATGAATGTTACCTTGAGGTAACTGTTGATAGTCTCCCCTTTTACTCTCAAAACGCTCCTATTTGCATGACATGCTTTATGGTCACCCGATACATAATGGATTTCCATGTTCAAGTTCTCGTGATTGTTCATTCATTTCACACTAATGGTTCCGAATGTATTGCGGGAGGGGATTCCAAGGCAAGGAAAATGGAGGGGTGTATCAGAAATACCTGAAAAGACTGCTTAAAGGACTCACTCCTGTTTTTGAGAAACTAACATTTTGGGAAGTGCCAGGAAAGGAGACTCAGCTACCTATAAATATTTGAAAAAGTTTCTCTTGCGATTCTAAAACAGTACTCCCCAACTCTATGCCAACTGCCATTTGAAAACTCC
>NW_017731361.1:9174581-9195213 GCF_001890085.2 Hipposideros armiger
TGTGTAGCCAGCAGCCAGCGTGAGCGGCCAGCAGCTGCCGTCCAGAAGCCGGTGACTGATCTGCCTCGCCCAGGAAGAGCGCAATGATGGTGCCAACTTGGGCCAGTGAAGCAACATCTTCCACAACTAGACTGAAGAACAAAAACGACAGCAACTTGTCTGTTTCCTTTCCCCCAATTTCTCAATAAAAATTTTTTTAAAATCTTAAAAAAGAATTCAGTAAAGATATAGAAGATTTTAAACAAGGTTATTAATAAACTTGACTCAAACTGCATTTTATAATTACAGAGTATGCCTTCTTCTCATGTGAACATAGAACATTTTTAAAATTGACCATATGCTGGAGTCATAAAGCAAATCTCAAAAAAATTTTAAAGTAATGAAATAATACTAAATAATAATATAGAATGTTCTCTGTAGTGAAATTAAGGTAGAAATCAATAACAAAAAAATAATGCAAAATTCTCAAATGTTTGGAAATTAAGCCATACCTTCTGAGTAACCTAAAATTTCAAAGAAGAAATTATATATTAGAAAAGATTTGAATTAAATACCAATCCATTATGACATAAGAAAACATGGGATGATAAAGCTAAAGTCATGCTTAGAGAGTCAATTACGACCTAAAATGCATACGTTTGAAAGAAGAAAAAGCTGGAAATAACTTCTTTATGCCAAAACCACCATTAAGAATATAAAAGGTAAGCCATGGAGCAGGACATTTTAAACACAAATATCCAAAAGATGGTGCAAAAAAATTCCTAATGTTAATAAGGAAATAAAGGCAGCACAAGAAAAAATAGGCAAAATAAAAAATCGTAAATCACACAGGATACCCAAAAGGCCAATAGAGATTTGAGAAGTTACTCAGCCTCATTTTTAAGAAGAAAAATAAAAATGAAAATCACTATACTAATATACCTCACACCTGTCAAGAGGGCTGAAATGAACAATAGCCTTTGTGTTTTGGCAAAGATGTGGGAAAACTACAACCCTCATACATTGCTAGTGGGCATACAAAGTGTTACACCAACTGTGGGAAACTGTTTAGTTTTCTAAACGAACAGAAGCTGACTATATGCATGCTCTATGATCTAGTAATTCTGTTCCTTGGTATATTCTCACCAACAATGAGCACATTTTCTCACCAAAGACATGTAGCAGCACCATTAACAGCTTGAAACTGTTAAGAAATGACATACATGTTCATTAACAATAGAAAAATAAGTATATTATGGTGTGTTAATTGGCTATTACAGAGTATGAAAATGAATGAATCCTACATCGAGCACAAATGGAATCGCTGAGCAAAAAAAACAGATACAAGAGAGTAAATATTGTATGACTCCATTTACAACAAACTTTAAAAATGATGATAGACATCTGTCATGATAGAAGTCAGTACAGTGGTTAACTTTAGGAGGGTGGTGATTGGTAGGGGTCACAGAAAGGAGGTCTGAGATGCTGGTGATCTACTTAATCATCTGGGGGGTGGTGATATGGCGATATCATTTATGGCGTATTTATTGAGCTGTACCTTTATTATTTGTGCACTTCTCTCTATTATGTTATAAGTCTATAACATAATATATACTTCTATAACATAATGCTTAACAAAAAATAAAAAAAATCCTGATTAGAACTCACCAATTCATTTCGTTCATCTCCAAGCAAGGTATTCCTGTCTTCTAATTTTCTTATAGTGGCATTCAATTCAGCTATTCTCTTTTGATTTCTTCGCAAATCCTACACATGAAAATTAAAATGGAAATTTTAATTTTAAGTTTTCTTCAACAACACATTTTACGAAGTTTTGGAATACCACTCATAAAAGTAATAAATAGGCTTAGTTCCTTTCACCTGGCTTATGAGCTGAGAGTAAAATGTTCTCTCACTCAGAGAAGAGTAAACATTTCCCCTCTTCTAACCCCCCAATATTTACCACTTGGGTTTAAGACCAAGCGTGGTTGAAACTGCAGATGAATTTCACGTGGCAGCTACTCCCTGGAGCCCGGACTCTCGGCAGGGGGAGTGGTAGGTGATTGGATCAGCTTATCAAATCTGTGAGCTGTGAGACCATGTTCATGTTGTGATTACATGAGGTTCAAGGAGCATCCTTGTGTCATGGCTGAACATTGCTTCCTACAGCTTAGACAGATGTCCTGCTATGACACTTAGCCAGAGTGGGGCTAGAGCACGAGGTGGGGATGGGCTCTGTAAATTCCTGCATATTCCTGGAGAAACAGGTCAGAGTAAGGAGGTCAGTGCGTGACTTTCACATATAGAAGGCAGTATATTCTAGGACAGGCTTCATTGGTATATTTGACCCAGAGCAACTGCCTTCACAACTGGCATAACTGCCTGGATCTCTTTACACACAGCAGTCATGGCTTAATTCTATTCTCTAGAGCCCAGAGGACTGTTCTTATCATACACTTGCAACTCCATCACCATTTTACACTTTCATAGTGCTGTACTGTTGACAAAGCAGTTTCACACACGTTACATTCCTAGATTCACAATATCCTAGAAGATGTAGCAGAACAGGGAGGATTCAGGGGGGCCATAACTTGTTCAAGGTCTCCTGGCTAACAGATCAATAGCTAATATGTATTGAACGCTAACTATGTGCCAGACACTGTGTTCAACATTTCACATATCACCTCTTCTAAATCTTAGACAAGCCTTATCGGGAACCACGATTGTCTCTGCTTTACAGATGAAGAAACTCTGAGCAGTGAAATGATTTGCCTAAGGTCACACTGTAAATGGCAGACCCAGAATTTGAACTAAAGGGTCTAACTCTACAGCCCATTCTTTTGACGATTACGGTACACTACAGGTAATTAAGTGGGCTAGAACGAAAACTTACATCTGCTAAATCCTAGTTCTGTAGTCTTTCCACCACCTACTGGGATATATATATATATATATATATATATCCTGAATACCAACTCATAAATTATTCATTACTTGGTTCTAAGTACTACTTTGGAACCTGTCTGTGTTCCTAAATAATTCATTTTCATCTTTTTAGCAGTTAAATGATCTGAAAGGTATAAGATATGAAAGCCAACTATATATGAGCTGATTTCTATCGTTGCACTTCTGAAAATAATTTCTCATATAAAATGATGAAAATCCACAGAAATAAGTGTCAAGTTCAATCAAACTAGAAACATTCAGATGATGATATAAATGGCTTAATCTTTTAATAGTTACACATGTTGACCCCTGTAGGTGATAACCGTCCTTACCAATTTCCAACCCAGTTGTTCACACAAGGGAAAATTACCAGTCTTGGCAAGATGCAAAGTATTTTCATCTAATTTATGATTCTTGTAACAGGCTGAAGTTTGGATAGGTACTGCTTGGCTAGAAAAAGTCTATCAAGGAGTTTTAAAGATCTGCAATTCTCTTGTGATCTGCTAATGCATGCAAGACCACTTTGTTGCCTCTGAGTTTAGATAACCTTGCTCCCAAGATACTAGCTGGTTTTATAGTAGGAGATAGAATTGATTTCTCCACAGTAAACAGGAAAAGAGCTTAAGTGAAAAGTAAAAGTTGGGAGCTAAATAAAACATGACTCCTGTGTTCTTAACTTCAACTTGAATAGACTTACAGGACTGCTGCAGTGTTCGGAGCCATCTCCTGCTCTCCCTGGAATTTCTCGTTTCGGGCTGCTCATGTTACACTCGGCCTCCTTGACCAAGAAGAGTTGTTCATCCAAAGCTTCCTTCTGCAGCTGGAGTTTCTGTACATAGCCTGTTTGGGTCTCCAGCTCCTTTTCCAAGGAAAAGATGATCCTGTCCTTGGCTTTGATTTCATCCATCTGAATTAGATGACACCCATGACATTTTATTTAATAATGCTGCAAAGAAGTGCATTTTTATAACTGTACACGTTTAACTTCTCTCTGCTGATTGATATAGAAAAAAGTCATGAATATTACAAGTGTATTGAATTCATGAATAAGACAAGGCAAGACTGTGTCATGAAGGGCTATCCTAGGCTAATTCAGGGTCAAAGAGAGTAATTTTTTTCCCCTCCAGTATATTCTGTGTAGATGCTTTGATCAACGTATTGTTTGAAATGGTCTGGGTTGGCTGGGAATGGAAAGGAAAAGTTAACTGTAAAATGGGTCATCAGTGTTTAAATAAAGACAGATACTAAATGTTCCACTACTACGTTTCCCAGGACAATTTTTGGTGTTACGTCCTCTTTGGGGGGAATAACCTTTGAGTTCAGTTCAAATAGCAGCAGTCACTATGAACAGGTCATTTGGAACTAAGGAAGCTGCAGACTTGCCAGTAGCCCACGCCTTCCCCAATACCAGTGCGTTTGCATTCAGGTAGTGAATCTGACATTAGGTCTTTCTGCAGCTCGTGCCACATGGTTCGTTCCATTCCTATCCACGTTTCAGAGTGGTTCTTGGCAACCATGTTACCCTTCCTGTCAGAAAACCATCGTTGGAACAAAAACAGGGACAGAAAATACCTGATTATATTAGCACTATTTTCCCTCCTAGATCTGTGGGAAATGTTTATTGATCCCAACACTCATTTCTGCTAAGCCTGGGTGTGGTCTCAGAAGCATTTGATACCAATGGTTCAGAGTTCCACTGGACTGAAATGTCTGCCATCTAAAGGCCAGTGAACTGACTGTCTATAAGCAATTGTTGAAGAAAGCATAGCTATCAGATGAAACCTTTCTTCTGTTTCATTATATGTGAATATTCAAAATGGAGATAAGGAATACATTTAATACAATCTCATACTCTTCTACTCTTTATAAAGATGTCTCCTTACAAAAACAAGAAACTTGGTATAAATTTTTCTTTGCTGTGTTCCTTAGAACTAAAAAAAAAAAAAAAAGGGGACAGACATTGTGCTACATAGTCACATATTTGCCACATGTAAATATCTGTGAGCTACTGCCTCTAAGTCACATGATGAAATTTTATGTCAATTTTTGGAGAGCACTGGGCTAAATTCTGCAAGATCCTGCAATATCATCTGATAACTTGGTGAGGAATCAAACACTGCCCTGTGAATTTGGGAATAAAAGCATTGTTTTTAGTTTCTGTCTCCTTATAGAAAGCTTGAGTCCAATGTGATTTTTAACTGAGTAGCACATTCATTTGTCAGACCCGTCATCTATGGTGTTACTTCCTGCTCCCCGTAGTTTCAGATCTGCATGCCCCCAGTTGGTTCTGATGTACCCTATGTAACTAAACTTGCTGGGAAATCATTCCGTTACTGCCCATATAATCATATGAATTCATCATCACCATCATCATAACTGAAATCTATTGGTCTTCTACCACATTCAAGGCACTAAACACAGAGCTTTATATACCTTTTCTCATTTTATTAACACTCCTTTTATATAGGTTCTGTTATTACCATTGTACAGATGATGATGGAGGGCCTGAAGGGTTAACGTGGTCATAGTCACATGGCTAATAAGTGGTTAAGCTTGATTTTAAATTCAGCCTTCTGACTCGAGAGTCCATTCTATTAGACACCATGCTCTACTGGCACCAAGAATATCCATAGACTCCCAGCATTTCCCAAAGTGGTTCTCTGAAGGATCTCCAGGAATTAGTGCTGAGGAAGCCCTATTGCATCATGGTTATAAGCATGGACGCTGGTCTCTGAATACCACAATCTTCCAAAGTTCTGTTCTTAGATGGGAAGGGTATATATATATATATATATATATATATATATATATATATATATCTGAATTCCCTGGGGAAATTTTCTCAGTAGATCCGCTCCCACTTCTCTCACTTTCAGTTTCAAAAATGGAGCTGGGGAGGGGTCAGGAACAAGATAAGAAGGTAAAAATTAAGACAAGTGCACCTGTGCTACTGAAAAAGTTTCCCATGTTATCCTGTTTGCACCCAATTTTTGAACCACTCTTGAGTTAGCTTAGAGTTGACCGTGTTAAAGAGGGATTTCACGTCTAGTGCAGCAATGCGCCAGTGAAAGAAAGTCAGGACAAAAACCATTACAAATCTGTGGATATCCTCGCAGATTTTACATTGAAAACCATCAACAAACAAAAATATTTCATGTAAAGCTTCCTTTTCAATTACCTACCTGCTGACTCCAGAGTTCATAGTCCCGATTCCTTCTTATCAGCCATTGTTGTTTCAAAAACCAAAGGCAGGGCAGAGATCAGTATTTCTGCACTGTGTTTGGTCTTTTTTGTCACTGGTGCAATAGAATGAATTGCAGATACAGAATGAGGAAAGTGTGGCAGAGGCAACATTTTACAGTCCTACTGTGTTGCAGTACAAAGAATATTACATGTTTAGCTTTTTAAAATGTTCTATGGTAACCACTTTTTACTTAAAATTGAAATCCTAGAGATATCACTCAAGGAACATAATTAGACTTCTTAGAAAATAATTGCTTAGAATCGGCAGACACAAGAGGGAATGTGTAGTTTTACCTAAAAACGTATTACTTTTAGAGAAGCATAAAGTACATTCTCACAGGTGATGGTTAATTTGATAATATAACTAGGATATAACTAATGCTAAACATTCTGAGTATATACGAAAAGGTCACACAATTAAGTTCGTGAACTTTTCCCTGTATGAGTGAACAGTGGAAAGTTTGCGAACTTAATTGTCTGACCTTTTGTAAGCATGTAAATGTTTCTTCTAAAATAATTGAACAAGGTCATCCTAGGACATTACAACTTTTCCACAATAATGGTATTTGTTTTATTTTTAAACATAGTGAGAGATCGATGCTGTTTTTGATCATCCATATTAAAAAGAAAGACCCAACTCTGTAGGTGTTGAAGTAAGTTTTGAAGTTGATAATAGCAAGCAAGCTACTGAAGAATGACATCCAATTTAAAAATTATAATGGCCCCTGTTTATTTTGGGGAAAAAGATCTACTTTAAAAATGACTAGGAATTTTATAGTTTTATTTATTGCTTCCAGACACAGTTCCTGGAAAGAAGGCTGGTGAATCACTCAGGATGTTCCGGTGGCTGCGTTTATCAGACATCTTGAAAGCCATAGAAACTTTCCCGACACTTGTAAAAACCCAGCAACATTTTATAAACGGAAAGCCCACAAAAGCATGCTGATTTTGGACGAGTTCATAATTTAGAATATTTTTAGACATCCAAGAAAACAGGAGCCATTGAATACATAAATACTCTCCATATACACAGGGCTGGAAGACTCTCGTTTTTATGAGAAAGGTGATTCAAAATCTTTTACATTTTATGACACTAATTTTGGCCTGGCCAAATATATTATCCATCCATCCATTCCTCCATTCATCCACCCATCCATCCATCCACCCACCCATCCACCGACCTACCTGCTTACCAATCTAGCTTGTATTTCGGATAGAACACTAGAAAAAAGGCGGGCACTGTTTATAATCCACTCATGAGACACGCCTGAAAAAGCAAACCCATGGCGCTCTGAAACCTGGAAAGAGAACGGTCTGCACAAGGTTACTAACCAGCCTCCGAATGTCCCGCTCCGACTCCCACTTGATTTTCGAGATGGCTTCCTGGTGGGACTGATGCTCACTCCTCAGGTCCCCGGCCTTGATTTTATCCGCTTGGATCATATTGCTTAAAGCCTCGTCCACCTGCTTCTTGGCAGTTTTCAGGTCCGCAATTTCCTGCAAGAGCTTAAGGCGCTCCGCATCAAACAGTTTCCGGGCCTCCTCCCGGGCCTCAATGGTGAGCGCGGTCCTTACTTTGTCACTGCTGCCGTCGCGGAGGGCGCACAGAGCCGACTTGAGCCTCTGGATCTCCCCATCCCGCACCTTCACTGTCCGCGACATTTCCTGCTCGTGCTGCTTGATGAGATTCTCCCTCACCGCCTGCAGTTCCTTCATCTTCTCCTCATGGAGCTTGGCTTTGAGTTCCGTCACCAGGACCGTGTGCTTGCGCTGCTCCAGCTCACGGATCCGCTTGGCTTCTTGAGTCTTCTCTCTTTCAAGCTTAGACACCTAAAGGCAGAGGGCGAAAGGATGAGAGAGGTGAGCCTCAAAGGAAAGGTGCGCTCCCAGGCAGGGTTCACAGCTCAGGCCCTTGCGATCTCTCAATTCCTCATCTCCTTTCAGATGCTCCGAGGGAAGGGGGCCACAGGCTTTAAAGATGGGAGGGAATACGGTGTGTAAAAGGAGGCAATACCTAAGGATGCTTATACTACTTTGTTCAGACAAACATTTGACGTGCTGGAGCCTTACTATTTGATGTGTAATCTGCAGATGAGAACAGAGGCATCACCCAGAAGCTTGTCAGAAATGCAGCAGGGCTTCGCCCCGGACCAACAAATCAGGACGTGCATTTTAACAAGCCCACAGGTGACTGGTACACACAATAAAATTAGGAGGTGGTCCTATGATGGTTTTCACCTTGGTGGGGAGGAGTTCAAAACAGACCACCTACAGAGCTTTTTAAACCACACCTGTCTATGTCCAAACTGATAATGTGGGTGTCTCAAGGTAGTTCATAGTTCAATATTATGCTAAGACTAGTAAATTGTACCTAAAGTAAGATGAAATATTTTCCACTTTTTTTTTTTTGGAAGAGTAAATGCTGCCGCTAAGGGGAAGGAGAAGAATGAAGACAGTTGATAATATCCTCCCCCTCTCCTTTCTTACTATGGCAACTTGGCTCCATCCCAAACTTTATATATACACACCCGCCAGCCCCCAAGCCCTGCAGTCCATCCGGCTCTCTCTCGGTTAAAGGAGTTTAGTAGCTGTTGTTATTTCTGCCCTTCCCTGTCTCCACTCTTACCTACCTCTCTGGCTCCCCGCTAAGCCAACACCAAGTAGTTTAATAAAGTATTTTCTCTAATCTTTTTACCATTCAGGTGTTCTGGTTCAAAAAGAAAAAAATATTGTGTTTTGTTACATTTCCAATGATGATACAGGTATCCTTATAGATTAGTGATGGCACTTCCTTAATCTGGCTGTGAGTCTGTCTCTGATTCAGTAGATTAGGGTGGGGCCCTGGCATTTGTAGCTTGAAAAAGCATCATGGCTCCTGTTCTACTCTCCTCTTCCCCCACCTTTATCTCTGCTGCCTGTCTTTGTTCCTCTTTGTCTCTGTCATGTGTGTGTGTGTACACACACACACACACACACACACACACACACACACACACTCACACTCACACTCACACACACAGTAACCTGGAAAAAGGAAAGAATTGGTCAGCCCCCGGAGTCATATCTCACTGAGTGATAACTGAGTCTCTGGCATTTGTAAAATTGGAAGGTTTCATAAAAGAATTAAGAGCCTTTTCAGCTGAAGAAAATGTTAACATTCAAGCTCCTTACTGAAATCATTGTAATGATAAAGTGTCTGAGATTGTACTTACCTTCACAGTTTACCTACCTGTGGCTACAACAGAGTTTCCTAAATCCACATGACATTTTATGAATATTTTATTTTCAAGGCACAGCGATTATTCCCATGTTGGTTATTCTAAAAGAACTCAGGGCACAAGGAGACTTGGCAAAATAAGTAGCCAGGCACCCTCAAACGACTGTCCTCCAATCTTGCCTCCAGTTTAGGCCAAGGTCCCATCCTGATGCCTCTTATCGCATCTGCTCTAGAGCTGTGCTGTCCAATATGGTGGCCACCAGCCATGCTGAGCACTTGGAATATCGTTAAGTCTGAAGTGAGACCTGATCTAAGTGTAAAACACACACTGGATTTCGAAGACTTCATGTGAGGCAAAGAATGGCTTATTCATAGTTTTTTATATTGATTGCATATCCGAAATGATATTTGGGGCAAATTAGGTTATAAAGTACATTATTAAAAAAATACTTTTTTTTTTTTTTTACACTTTTAAAATTGTGGTCACAAGAAAATGTTAAATCACATAAATGGCTCGCATCATGGCTCATGTTGTATTTCTGCCAGACAGCGCTGCTCTCGAGTTCTGGGAGGTTCCTGTAATGAACCTAGTTTTCCCCACACAGCTGGTGATACTATCTGAGTAAAGCCTCGTTCTGATCTGATTTATGTGCTGGCTCAAGGGTCACCCAGGGATCCTTTGAGCTGCAGAATAAAATCCCAACACGTCAGCTTTGCCTTTCAGGCTCTGAGAAGATTTGGTTGGACTTCCGGCTCCCACACCTATTCCTCACTCTTTCTCCCTGCCTTTCGGTACCTGTGTACCTCAAGTTTTTTCTTCCTGACCTGCCTCTCCTTCAACTCCTTTGGGGATCCTCCCATTCCTCATGACCCACCAGCTAGATGTCACCCTCTCTGGTCAGGCCATGCCTGATCGCCCAGGACAAAGCTCATTTCTCCTGCCCTTGTCTTCTCAGTACACTTTGCTAATACCTCCTTACTGGCCCTGCCTACGTTTTTCTTTTCTTTTCTGTTCTTTATAATTTTTCAATTTTTCAATTACAGTTGTCATACAATATTATATTGGTTTTGGTATACAACATAGTGACTAGACATTTATATAACTTACAAAGTGATCACCCTGATAAATCTAGTACCCATCTGACACCATACATAGTTGTTACAATATTATTGACTATATTCCTTATGCTGTACTCTCCATCCCTATGAGTATTTTGTAACTACCAATTTGTAATTCTCAATCCCTTCCCCTTTTTCACCCATCTCCCCAGCCCCCTCCCATCCGGCAACCATCAAAATGTTCTCTGTATCTAGGAGTGTGTTTCTGTTTTGTTTGTTTGTTTGTTTGTTTGTTTGTTTGTTTGTTTTGTTCTTTAGATTCCACATATAAGCAAAATCACATTGCATCTGTCTTTCTCTGTCTGACATACTCCACTCAGCAAAATACCCTCCAGGTCCATCCATGTTGTTGCAGATGGCAAGATTTCATTCTTTTTTACGGCTGAGTGATATTCCATTGTACATATGTACCACCTTGTCTTTATCCATTCATCCATTCGGGGACACCCAGGCTGCCTCCACATCTTGGCTGTTGTAAATAATGCTGCAGTGAACATACGGATGGATGCACATGTCCCTTCGAAGTCACATTTTTCTTTATGCTATGTTTTTTTTTTGTACACTTGTCCTCATTACCTCCTCTCCTTCTCCTATCCAGACTATAAACACCTAGAAGGCAGCCAATGAATCTTGATCATCTTTGTCTACCCAATGGTTGCCAGCACAACACATAACCAGGAGCCAAAGAGTATGCGTGGAATGAAAGGATGTGTTCCAATATGTTTTCCTAACTAGTCCCCTGACCAGAGGCAAGAATTTGTCCTGTCATTCAGTGTAGAGAACACAGGCTAATAAGGTTACCTAGAGTAGCCCCTCATCCATCCCTTCCCTGGACAAAATGAAAATAAAACAAAGATATCCCTAACATATAAGAATGTTTCTTGTCCTCTGCTTGATGTTTCTCTCAGTGCTTCAATAACAACAGCCTAAATCTTATTCTCCATCTTTCTACAATAAACTGAAGTGGGTCTTTTCTAGGCCAGGGGTGGGCAAGCCACAGCCCATGGGCCAAATCTTTCCTGCCCCTTGTTTTTGTGAATAAAGTTTTATTGGTACACAGCCATGCCCATTCATTTACATATTACCTGTGGCTGCTTTCAGGCTACAATAGAGTTGAGTCGTCTTAGAGAGACTGTCACACAAAATCTAGGGTATTTACTATTTTGCCCTTTCCAGAAAAGTTTGCTGATTCCTCTTCTGCATGGGGAAGGAATCTTTTTAAAAAGGGGGCATTATTTTCCACTAATTTAGTAACTCTGATTGTTTACCTTCCATTTAGGACCTTGGGAAAGTACTTTAGCTCAAATAATGTGAAATTAGTCATCTTCCATTTCAGCAGGATGTATTTACATTAGGCATTTAGAATAGCATCATGATAATGGCTGTCTGGTAACAAGTTACTAAGGGAAATTTTAACAATTTTTCCTAGAACAATGAGAAAGTGTAGTAAAAATGGACAAAGTATAAGGAATTCTAGATTTGCATTTTGATTTCACCATCTGCTATCTCTAAGAAAGTTGCCTTATCCTTCTGAGGATCTTTGATTACACTTTAAAAAATACCCATAAAGAGTTATATTTAGGGTTAAATTATATAATGGATGGATAAGTTTCTTGAATTGTAAAGTACTATGAAATGTAAGGTACTATTGCTAGATATGAGAGGAGATACTTTTCATCTAAAATTATGTCAAATTCTCTGCAGGTACATTAGATTGTATCACTTTGTGATTCTGTCATTTCTCCCAAATTATAAACACTACTCTTTCATGTGTGGACTGTAGAGATGAATGAAAAAGAAAAAAAAGTGAAAATACAGATCCATGGAAAAGATATTCCAGCCTGAAGACAGAAACAACTACAAACAAACACTGGCCTTCTTGTCCATCACTTAAATGAATCCACAGAACCCAAACAAAATCCAAAGGCATTGAATAATATTTGGCAGTTTTATGTTCAGTTATTTTTGGTTGCCATGGAAATTGGCTTTTTTTAAAAAAATAGGATTTCTCAGTATGGCTGTTTTTTTAAGCCTAGGAGAAGTGTTTCACTGTAAAGGAGGTACAAAGGATTTGACTGACATTTGGAAAGAAGAGCCAATACAAATTTTGTAGTAAAACCATTTTCTGAAAATTACTTGCAGCTCAAATTGCACCGCTAAGGAAATAGATTTAATATCTTAATGTAAAATGTGCAGATGAGTATACCAAAAGATGAAGAGTTATTCCTGTGTAACAATGAAAACACACGAAGATGACAATGCTTGAAACGAAAAAAAATTATTTAATGGAAGAATCAATTTTGACTAGTGGAAATGTTTTACAGAGAAAAATTTCAGCTGGACCACATAATAGCATTTATCAAAGGCTTATTATGTATGAGTCAGGCACCCTGGTAAAAAGGCTTTATACATATCAGTACATTTAGCCTCCTCAGCAGCTCTGTGATATCAGTAGTATTTGTTTCATCTGAATTTCAGATGAGAAAAGTAAGGAATAGCCTCCCCTTGCGTGTGATGTAAAGGAAGCTGATTAGAGCCCAGCATGAGCCGGGAGTCAGTTCTGGGTCAGAGCCCAGACCTCCTTTTGTTCTGAAACCTCGAGTAAGCCCTTCACCTCTCTCAGCCTCACTGTTCTTGTGTGTAAGCTGTGATGGGCACCATCATTCTCAAAGAGTTGTTGTGAGGATTGACTTAGATAATGTATCAAAAGTCCTTTTGGGGGCCGGCCGAGTGGTACGATGGTTAAGAGCTGGCTTGGGACGCCAGAGGGCCCCGGTTTGGATCCCACATATGAGGGCCAGTGACACTGCCCTCCACAGCTAAGATGCTGAACAACAGCTCAACCTGGAGCTGGGCTGCCATGAGTCGCCAGCGACGGCGTAGGCTGCAGTCCCTGCTGCAGTGGGTTGCCATGGGCTACCGTGTGTAGCCAGCAGCCAGCGTGAGCAGCCAGCAGCCACAGTGAGCGGCCGTCCAGAAGCCAGTGACTGATCTGCCTCGCCCGGGAAGAGCGCAATGATGGTGCCAACTTCCAGTGAAGCAACGTCCTCCACAACTAGACTGAAGAACAAAACGATAGCAACTTGTCTGTTCCTCTTCCCCCAATTCCCCAATAAAAAAATATTTTAAAAAAAAAGTCCTTTGGAAAGGATGGACCACATGGGAGATTAATAATTACTAATACATGGTAGATATTACAACAACACTTTTGATAAATATTGCTGTAAATATTAATATTATATCTTGCAATGTTATATGAATACCAACAACATAAATATATGTGTTCATATTATCATGATATGACTAACATTATTAATACTGCATTATTAAGACTGTCATAACTATTTTCCTAATAGAAATAGATGTTTCAAGGTAAAATTGGGTTTCCTCGGGATGTGATGAATTCCCTGACGTGGTGAAATCTAATCTTAACTTGGAAGACACTTGGATGGTGTGTACACAGACAGTGGGAGTGGGACAGGGCAAAGGGGTGAGCACTGAACACAGATCTGAATGACACAGCTCCCAAATCCCTTCTCCCCGTGAGGTTTTCTGAACAAAATAATCATTAGGAAAATTTAATCCTAGTGGGGAGAGCTTAGGCTATGACAAAAGGAAGAAAATTCATGACTACCTCACACAGGCCTCACGTTATATTTTTCTCTTCTGTCCTAATTCTAGCCTGGCATTTGCAAAATGCCAGTGCACGCGTAAATTCTGCCAAGATAAAGATGGTGGTGATTTGAGTTTTAAACGTGGCCTTAGAAATCTAGGATTAAACATTAGGCAGCCCAGTCAAAGGTAAGAAGGGGTTATGAAGGTTGAGAGGTTATCAAGGCAAGACAAGCTAACCAAAGCTTTGGTGTGGATTATCTGCACTGGATGTTGCTGGAGATCTAAACTCACAGGAGGGTGGGATTTTCATTAACTCTCAAACAGGAGATGTGAAGGAGGGAACAGGTGCCACCAGAGGAAGGCCACTTACAAGGGACATTTTAGACAACCCGGGGAAGGATTCTGTTTTTTCATTGCTTGTTTTTAGCCACTTACACTTCCTGAAAACAAAACTAAAGGCACAAAAAGCAAGAAATTTGCATCCCACCTTTGGGTATGTACCCATACCCCCTACCACTTGTTTCTCCATTTCAAATTCCCATAATAATGGAAAGAAAAGTTCTAACGTTCTGTCCACTGCCCAGTTTGCAGGTTCTTCCAGAGCTTCACAGTTTTTAAGAGCATAGGCTTTGCAAGGCATGGAAACAACCTGTGTCCACTGATGGATGAATGGATAAAGAAAAAGTAGTCTATACATGCGTATGCGTGCATATATGCGTGCATATTATGGTGGAACATTACTCAGCCAGAAAAAGGAAGGACATTCTGCCTTTTGTAACAACATGGATGAACCGTGAGGGCATTGTGGTAAGTGAATTAAGTCAGACAGAGAATCTCATTTATATACGGAATCTAAAAAACCAAACTCATAGAAACAGAGATCACATTTGTGGTTGCCAGAGGTGAAAGGTAAGGGGTGGGGTAAATGGGTGAAGGGCATCATAAGATACAAACTTCCAGTTATGCTAAATAAGTCCTGGGGATGTAATGTACCAAATGGTGACTATAGTTAATAATACTATATTGTGTATCTGAAAGTTGCAAAGATAGATTTTACAAGTCTCATTACAAGAAAAAAAAATTAACTATGTGTGGTGATGAATGTTAACTAGACTTATTGTGGTGATCATTTTGCAATATACACATGTATCAAATCATTATGTTGCACATCTTAAATTTATACGGTGCTATACGTCAATTATATCTCAATAAAACAGGGAGGAAAACACATCAAAAAAATAAGAGCCTAGACTTTGGTGAAGAGAGGAGAGCTGAAGAACCAGCTCTGCCATTACTATCATGTGACTGTGTGAATTACCTCACAGAGGTAATACTTTACCTCGCTGAGCCTCAGTTTCCTCATCTGCAAAATGGAGATAACAATAGTGCCTCCCTCAGAGTGTGGGAGTGAGGAGGAAATGAGATAATGAATTAAAACACCTAACATGCTTGACACAAACTAACTGCTCAAAAACTTACACGCACACACACACCTTTATGAAGCAGACACTCCTATTACCCCATTTGACAGACGAGAAAAGAAAAACACCACGGGATTCTGTAACCTGCTCAAGGTCACTCAGGTGCTAACCAAAAGAGCTGGGATTATGTCAGGATGGAAAAGTGCTCGTTACAGTGTGTGACAGATAGTAAACATTCAATCAAGTGCAGCAGCTATTTCTGTTATCAGCCCAAAGCGTTTATGACTCTGCTCGCTACACGATGTGTTCTGTAAACGTCAACGGGATGCTTTGTCTTTCTGGAAAAATAAGTAATGTCCCATTGCCCCAAAGGTTCCTACTCTCTTAACTAGTCTACTCCCTGTGGCTAAATCATCATTTTGTCATCCAAACTGAGAGTGTGAATTCATACCTTGGCATGGTTCATATTCTCTCGGAAAGCCTAGGCCTTTGGAAACGCAATCATATTAATTTTAATAAAACTGCTTTATGACTTGTTTGCCCTCTGAATTCCCTTTGTTCTTCAGGGAAGGCTGCTGACAGGCGGTGAGGCTTTGCGTTAGTCCCTGTGCTAGGCTTGTAATTAACGACCAAGGAGAGGAAGACAGCGAGGCAGCCTGTGGAGGGGAGGATAAAGGCAGTGCGCTTTGATTCCAGGGGCTGGCTTCCAGTCTCCTGTCAGACGAAGGGGAGATTACACTGACCGTCCTGGCTTAGACACTGGTGCCAGGCCCAGGATAAACAGGCAGCCCTGCCCAGGCCCACGTTACCCCTTCTAAAAGACTTGAATGTGTGGAAAACTGGCAGTGAAGGGTCCTGCCTCTTTGAAACCTTGTGACTTTGTTCCCTATAAATCAGTGGCAGTTTATGGTTAGCAGTCTCCAGACCGACAGGCTTCCTCCCGTCAAGGTAGTTTGTCATCCTGTCATTACTACAATGAAAGGAGCCTGCCTCTCTTGAAATGTTACGCTGCTCCAGGGAAAGTTGAAACCAATGAAATGTTATTCCGCTGCAGCTTCAGGTGTGCAGTGCAGTATCAGTACAGGTCAAGCATCTACACCGTCCATGGTGCGGTCTCCCTAACAAGACATGTATATCAACTATAATTCAATATATGTACAGTCATGGGATATGGAGGATAGCATAGGGAATAGAGTCAATGGAATTATAATAGATACATAACGACGTCAGAAGGGCAGTAGATTGGGGGAGGGAGGTTATCACTTTGTGAGGGGTGAAATATATAACTAGTACATTGTTTTGTACACCTGAAACTAATAAGAAAAAAAGAGAGAGAGAGAAAAGAAAGAAACAAACAAAAAAACCAATGCAATGTTCCTAGACCCTCTGGCTGGACCTGAGAGGAACCTTAGAGGGGAGCCTTTGACAACAGGAGGCGGGGAACCCCCTGCAGAGGGACTGCCCGCACTTTTGTTAGAACTGCCAGTCCTAAAATAGGTCGTCACCACACCTATTTTATCAGAATCCTCAGATGGTGGGCCCAGCGATATCAATTTTTAATAAGTTCCCACAGGTTATCTAATGCAGTGACGCCTGAGGGACACACATATGGAGACACAGATTCAGTCACCTGAATTACAGATCGAGACACTGAGACACTTAAATTTGTCCCTGAGGAGAGAGAAAGACAACGTCCTGGTCTTCTGACTCTCAAGCAAATGTTTTTTTTTGTTTTGTTGTTTTGTTTTTACACAACATCATGTTCCTTTCAGCTTCATGAAAACTAAAAAGTTTCCTTCACAAACTTTACATTGGAGTCTGTTTACCCAAGGTGAAGGTTTGTTTGGCTGAGATAAGAGGCAAGGGACTTGGGCAGATCTAAGCTTTATTATGGCTGAAACCAGGAGAGACAGGTTTGGGGGGAAATAACTAAAGTTTAATAGTAATGTCAAGGAAGAAGAGATAGATAAAACAGAATATGAATATTTATTGCTTTGTGACATATAGCTTGGTCAAGAATACGCTCTTACTATACAAAGAATTATCAAGATAAGGCAACTTAGTGCCGACATGGTTGTCTCAGGTTTGCAGGGAGCAAAAATGTCTCACGCATGTCTGGCATTTCAAGATGCTCTCCTATCCATGACCCTGTTTGATATCCATGTCATTCTGGTGAGATAAATGTTAGCAAGTCATTTAAGAGATGAGAGTCAGGGAAGTGGAGAGACTTTCCTAACTCTAGTGAGCAACCAATTCAAGTGCAGACCATATTAGAAAGAATATTATGACTAACAATTTGATGTTTCCTATGTGCCAGGCAGCTCTCTGAGCCTTGCTGTGAGTTTTCTCATTTAATCCTCATAACTAGTTTATTTATTTGTATAATTTAAACCCCATCCCAGCTCTGTGAGATAGCAGCATGTTACTGATGAAGAAGCTAAAGTATAAGGAACGAATCACCTTTCATTCGTCCCTCAGCTCATTTTACAAACTTACGTTGAACTTTTTCAGCTCTGGACATTTACTTGGGCTTTAGAGAGATTCAGGTGCAAGGTAAATCTCTGCTTTCACAGAGATCGCATTTGATGGGGGAGGGATAAGTCAATAAAATCAATAAATAATTTTCTATAAAATGGATCAAGGACAGTCAGGCCACGGGGAGTAACTGGGTGCAGGAGGTGCTCTGTGTTAGAGACTGTGGTCAGATGAATGGCGCTGCAGCTGACACCTGAAGGAGGTGGCCAGGAAGAGCAACAGCAAAGGTCCTAAATGTGACCGGCCTCTTTGTTGACCCAGCAAAGAGGCTGGAGCAGAGTGACTGAGGGGGGAGGGCAGTGGGGGAGGAGTCAGACTACCCTGTAGTGAAAGGAAAAGTCCTGTCATTCCAAGAGAGGTAGAAGCCACTGAAGGGTTTTGAGCAGGGTAGTGACGTGACGTGATGCAGTTTAGAAAGTCTGCTCTAGATGCTGAAGGGGGATTAACTCAGAGGGCAAGAGTGGAACCTGCCCAAGTTCACACAACTATTAAGCGTCCTGGGAAGGTAGTGGCGTGGGGGTTAACTGCCTCAATTTTTATTATCTGGTTTCTTGAACAGGCTCCCCGAGGAGGCAGACATCAGCCTCATGAGCATATATATGATTCTCATCTTCTGCGCGTCCTGTGCTCAACTGTCTCCTGCCACACACAAGAGAGCCTCCATCCGTACAGGGGCTGTTGCTCTCTGAGAACTGGCAGAAAGAAGCCCCCTGATGGGAGCCAGCAGGCAGAGCAGGCAGGGCCACTCTCCAGGCCGTGGCCTCAGGGAGTCTCACTCACCTTGGACTTCTCTTGATGCAGCTCTATCTGGATGTCTGTGAGCTTGGTCCTGAGGTCTTCATTGGCAGCTTGAAGGGCGACAATGAGCGCCTCGGGCTTCTCGCCCTTATTTCGCCCTTTCTTGGACATTGTTCCTTTCGAAAAGAGTCTGTTGGTTTTTAATTCCTTTCACACAGGTGCTGCCATGTTACTGCTTCTTATTCCGGAGTGCGATGTTTCAGCATCTACTGCGTGATGCTCCTTGGTAAGGTCTCCTCAGCCGCTGCCCTGGAAGCCCTGAGAAGAGGCAGAGACAGACGTTATTGCTGCGGCAGAGACCTTGGCTCGTGCCGGTCAGTCACACTCTGCCTGAGCTACCTCTACGAGCCGCCCCCTGAGGGCTCCTCCCTCCAGTATCTCCCGTCCGCTGTGCACATGAATTTCCAGACATCTTTACAAAGGGTGAGTCTGATCATCTCAGTGCCCTGCTTAAAATCCTTGAAAGCCCTACGAGTATATATGAGTCTATCTTTCACATCTCAGAGTGCTTTTTATGCCTAACCCTGCCCATTCTCCCAGCCTTATCCTGTCTTATAGCCTCACTTATATAAGGCAAGCCATAAGGACTGCCTTTTAATTTTCTGATGCTTTCTCTCTTCCCATAAGGACTTTCTCCATCTTCTGCACAGCCACCTCACGTGGCCCTCCTTTGTGTCCCCATCCTCATGCCCTGCCACACACACAGTGTAGCTGGACCAGCTTTTAGGGTTCCTCCCATCTCAGCTTCCACATCAGTCCCTCCTGGAAACACCCCCAAGGTTCTTACATGCCCTTATTGGTAAATTGTTGTCACCTCAATGAAACTGCAAACTTGGTAAGGGCAGGGATGTGTTGTTCTTATTTCCAACTCGCTTCTCAGGATTCAACACATGGCCTGGGACATACCAGGTACTAAATTAGTATTTGTGAAATTAGTATTTGTGAAAGCGGTCGTCCCCTTTTAAAGAGCTCTAACTTTAAGAAAATCTGATATTACTAAGAGCAATATCAGGGAGTTTACTGCCTATGTTTTCTTCTAGGAGTTTTATGGCTTGGGGTCGTACATTTAAGTCTTTCATCCACTTTGAGTTTATTTTTGTATATAATGAGAAGGTGGTCGAGTTTTCCCCAACACTGTTGATTAAATAGACTGTTTTTACCCCACTGTATATTCTTGCCTCCTTTGTCACAGATTAAATGGCTATATAGGCATGGGGTTATTTCTGAGCTCTCTATGTGTCTGTTTTTATGCCAGTACCATGATGTTTTGATTACTAATTGCAGGATCACTGCATAAATTATATAAATGTCTAACCACTATGCTGTACACCTGAAACTAATGTAAAATAATACTGAATGTCAACTGTAACTGACAAAAATAAAGAGAAAATTTGATATATGAAGACCTAGAATCATACAGTAGATAAATTGTGAGAAGTGGGGTTTAATTATACTGGGTTAACTGAGCCTCACTAATTCATTCAGCCAATATTGTTAGAGTTTCTTCTATGTGCTGTGCTAGGTATAGTATGTTAAAACTGAAAATAAGTTAGAGTTCCAAGGCAAAAAAAAAACCCCAAAAAACAAAAAAACAAACCAAAAGAAAAACGAAAAACAAAAAAAACAACCCTCAACAAAACCTCTATCTGTAGTATCTATATCTGTATCTATCTTCATCATTATCATCTGTTTGATAAGTGCCTTTGAAAAAATAAACCAGTTGTTTCAGAAGTATAGACAAGAGTTATTCTGATGGGGC
>NW_017731361.1:9195599-9198248 GCF_001890085.2 Hipposideros armiger
AAGGCTATCGAACTTGCTAAGGTGAAGGATGACGAAAGCCTACTCAGAACAGCAGCAAGAGGCGAGACTTGAAAGAGGGGTATGTTTCGATTTCCAAATTCTTAAATGCTTCATAGGAACAAAGAGGTTAGAAACCTATGAATACTAAACTGTTAAAGTCGACGGGAAAAACATGACAAGAGCCTAGAGAAAGTTTCCCATGGAGCCTTTCAGAAAATTGGGTATTGTGTACATAGACGTGCTTCAGTCCAGGACTAAGGGGAATTCCTACTGATCACCCATCTGCTCCAGCAGCTATTGCTCTCTCAAGACCCCTGGAATTCAGCCTCGAGGACCATGCTGGGATCCCGGGCCTTCTGCCATCCCTTCATGAGCACTGGGGCCATGCCTTTCGGAGTACATCCCTAGGGGGAGAGGATAGGGAAGGGTTTGGGGATAGGGGGTGTCTGCCTGTCTCTAGCAGTCGTAGATCTTTCCACCAATATTCCACCCTAAACTACATGCTGGACTTGTCCTTCATGATTGTTTTACAAATGTTGCCAAATTAGGAAAGTGTATGGCCGGGAGACTTCTAAGAGGCACCATTCTTCACTTTTGGAATTAAAATGAATTCCACAACCATTATCGGAAATTTGTATGGCTGACAGGACCCGGGTTAAGTCAGCTGTGTGCAGGCTGCGACGCCAAAAGCCCCCCGGCAGCTCCCCAGCGATGACAATGACAAACACCACGAGGTACAAAGATAGATAAGACGGTACTTAGTAACTTCAAGCAAGTACTGGGTGGCGAAACTTACATGTGTTATGTTTAACAGGATTCTCTTCTTCTAGTTCATCTCTAATTGTTGCGGTCCTCAGAGCTTCCTCAGTCATCTCCACTGGCCCTACCCATAGGGTTATGACTCACAGTTTTATATCCATAGCCCCGACCATTCCCCAAGCCCCAGACTCATACATTCAACTGCTTACTTACCAAATCTACTTGGATATCCGACTGGCATTTCATATCTACCCAACTAATACACATCTCTTTATTACTAGTCCCTCAAAACCTTATCCTCCCCAGGTTCTCCCTATCAATAAATGGTACCTTCACATGCACAGTTGTTCTAGATTTACGCTTCGAAGTCATTCTTTCTTCTTTCATCCCTCATTTCTTTATCTAGTCCATCACGAAGTCCTATTTGTTTTACCTCTAAAATATGACTCACTTTTGTCAACTTCTCTCAAACCCCACACAGGGAAAAGCATCCTAGTCACTTCATAGCCTTATAGTTGTCCTGAGTGAAGAATGGACTTTTCTAGTTGCAGATACAGGAATGGCAGAGGAAGAGCTTGGGAAAAACTTGGAGTCACAAATTTGCCTGATGTATTTAGACAAGGTTGTGAATAGGGAGAAGACAGCCTGAGGTTAGATTTCATAGGTTCCTGCGTGATCGATGATCAGATTTAATTGATAATGATTAGATTATGTAGAAATGAAGAAACATGGTGGTATTTGAATATAAGTGTAATAATACAAGCTTATGGTGACTGACTGCTCTGAACCCGTCATTAGACTACGCAATTAACATACTGCCCTCATTTAATTCTCACTAAAAATAGAAGGAAAACAGATTCACAAAAAGATTAAGTAATTTGCCTAAAATGACTAAGTTGATAGAGGGTGAGGCCCAGATTCAAATCAAAGCAGCTTGAGACTAGGATGCAAGCTGTTATCCCCTGGGCTGCACTGCCTCACAGGTGTATTTTTCTTTTTGTTTAAAATCGGGTAACAGTGTGTTTTTTCCAGACCCATAAGCTCCAGGTCAAGTCATTGTCCTTCAATCTAGTTGTGGGGGAGGTGTGGGGGGAAGGCACAGCCCACCATCCCATGTGAGAATCGAACCAGCAACCTTGTTGTTAAGAGCACGCGCTCTTACCAACTGAGCCACCTGACCACCCCTCACAGGTGTATTTTGAAAGGTAACTGGTTCTCTACTTTTTCTGCCTGCCTTATTTTGCTTAGCATTATAATCTCAAGATCCATCCATGTTGTCACAAATAGCGCTATTTCATTTTTTCTTATGGCTTTGCTAACAATTGTCACCCCAACCAATTTTAATTAAAAAAACAACAACACAAGGCAATGGGGAATGTAATGGAAGATGAGTTACTGGGGAGGGAGAGACTGGAGGCAGGAAATCAGCCAGGCTGCTTCAAAGGTCCAGGAGAGAAGTACTGCAGCCCTGAACCAGGCCATGGCCATGGGGATGAAAACGGAGGTGACGACTGCGACACATGGAGGGAGACTTTACAGAATCACGTCCTACTTTTAAACATTATTACTGGTTTGAACCTGTATTTTCTCTCGCCGTTAAGTAATGAAGATGAGCTCTCTGACATTGCTTGCAACCAAAATACACAAAGCAACAGTGGTATTTTACATTTTAATTTATAACCCTTTTCCAAAAAATAAAACTTTTTGTGCTTGACTTCATGTATTTTTTAGCCTGGGAATTATTGTGAACGTAATCCCATAAGAGACGGGGAAAAGAAAAGGGTTAAAAAGTTAGAAACACGTTCAGAAGAGAATAAAGCATCCAGAAAGTTACTGGCACAATCAATCTATGGCTACCCTTAAGGACAGCAGCGGTTCGTAAGCATGGTC
>NW_017731361.1:9199948-9207748 GCF_001890085.2 Hipposideros armiger
AGTAATTTTAAGTTCATAGCAAAATTGAGTGGATGGTACACAGATTTCCCATAAGCTTCCCTCTCCAGCACACACACATCTTCTCCCATTATGAACATCCTCCATATGAGTGGTATGTTTGTCACCACTGATGTGCTTATATTGACACATCATCACCCAAAGTCATAGTTTACAATGGGGTCACTCTTGATGTACATTCTATTGGACAAAATAACACATATCCATCCTTATAGTATCATACAGAGTAGTTTCACTGCCCTAAAAATCCTTGTGCTCTGCCTATTCATCCCACCTTCTCCCCCATTTAGCGTTATTTTTATAATGAGTTTTTATGTATTTAGGTCTTACTTCTGCCACTAGAATATGCGCTTTTGAAAGCGGAATCTGTATTTCGGCATCTTTTCATCTCTCACTGTGACTCAGCACCTAAGGGGCCTTGAAAGACCTGGATTTGATTTTCATTTTTATTTTCAGTTACAGTTGACATTCAATATTATTTTATATTAGTTTCAGCTGTACAGCATAGTGGTTCGACATTTATATAATGTATGCAGTGATCCCCCTGATAAGGCCAGTACCCACATGGCACCATGTGTAGTTATTACAATATTATTGACTATATTCCCGAAGCTGTACATTATATCTTGGTAACTCTTTTGTAACTGCCAATGTGTACTTCTTAATCCCTTCACCTTTTACACCTTACCCCACAATTCCCCTCCCATCTGACAACCATAATTTGTTCTCTGTGTCTATGAGACTGTTTCTGTTGGGTTTTTTTTGCTCATGTAAAAAAGCTGTTCTTATTCTTGGTTCTTCACAGATGTATTTAGACATTGGCACAAAACCCTTGAGAGAGAGAAACCAATGAGAGGGGAGTGACAGTAACATGAGCAGATAAGACCTCTTTCCTGTTTCACCGTGGTTTCTCCTTGCACATCCCTTCTGGAGGCTCTAAGTTAAAAATGCTGCATTTGAAATAATCTGGAGATCATCTACTCTCAGGTGCAGCCCTTTTATGGCTTTTAGTGTTTAGGGAATATCAGTGTCTATTCTTTATAACAATATGTCCAGGTTTAAAAATTCCTGTTCAGCATTATTCTCTTTTTACTTTTTTTTTTAGCTGAGCCATCCTGAGCATTATTTTATTTTTAAGACACAAGATTAAAGTCAAGAAATTAGAAACGTTTATTAGGTCAATTTATAAGTATTTAAATATGACAAATTTTATGCTATTGATCATAGATTATAATCCTGGCTGTATAGTTTGTCCAGGAAAGTAAACATAGCCTAGAAATTCTAATATTTTGATGTCCACCTATATTTTCTACTGGTTCTCCCGTCTTAAAATGCCATGTAATTCTTTGTCAGAGATGTGGCCACCTATTTGGTCAAGAAAATATGGCCACTATTTATTGGGCACTGTTCTTGGCTTTTCATAGATGTTAAAAAGTATAATAAGCATCATTCTTACCCTCCGGTGGCTTCCAGCCTATAATGGAAAGAGAAAACATTCTGGAAAGAAGCGAATGATCTCGTTGGTGAATGCCGTAGCTTGAATAGACTGAGAAAGATGAAGACTCGATAGAGATGGTGACGAATGAGGTGAGCCTGAATGACACTGCCTACCTCATTGGGTTCTCACTCTGTGCCAGAAACCGTGCAAAGGTACACTCACTTTAGGTACACTAACTTATTCAACTATTCCAATTCACGCTTTCAGATATTTACTCTTGCAATGTTTTAGACAGGAACATTGAGGATCAGAGAGGTTAATTAACTTGAAAACACTTACACAGTTTTGAAATGGCAGAGCTGCAACTCAAATACACACATCAGTCTCTAAAACGTCTGAGCTATAATAGCAGTTTCTTGAAGGAAGGGCAGGATTCAGCTCTGGTTGTGAGTAGGCTAAAGAGATGGCCAAGGCATGAAAATGTCAGCGGGGGGCTTACAAAATAGAATGGTGGAATGTTGTGGTTAAGAGATCGAAATCTGAAATCAGAAATGATGGCTTTGAATCAAATTTCCTAGCTATGTATTCTTGAGAAATTACTTAAAATCTCAAAGCTTCTGTTTCCTGACGGTAAAATTGGGAAAGGGATATATTTACCTCACTGAGCTCTTGCAAGGAATAGATGAGCTCACGTATGTCAAATGATTAGCCAATTTTTATTATCATTTTCATAACTATTGTTTTTCTAGGACCTAATTATCCACTAAAAGCCAACTTAAATTTTAAACGAAGAAGAAATATAGTCATCATCCATTTGTGTGAAAAAGTCAGACCAGGAAAAGCCCAGGGATCCCTGGAAAGACTGAAGGAATTCATGCTTATGCTTTGGGGGAAATGGGACCTGAATTGACAGGATCAGTATTCCTAGGAGTCTTGGCTTTGAGGCGGATTCTGCCCTAGGCTATAAGCTCAATAAAGTAGTTATCAATCTTAGAGTTTCCAATAAGGCTGTTGCCCCTGAGTTATGATTGGAAAAGCAACTGTAATATAAAAGAGCTAGACTTCCTATGTGTGATGCTAAATGCTGCGACATTTCTCCATAATTAATACTTGGATGCGTCCACTCTACCAAAGCCTGTTAGTTTGTTTAAGCCCCTCCCCCTTCTTTTCCAAAGATGATGCTTTAGAGTCAGATGTCATTAGTTTTTAAAATGAATGAAATTAAATTTACTTAATTTATTCCTGGTGACCTGAGGAGACGTATTATCACTTTTTAAACCCTTCTCTATGCAGGAAAAATGTCTCACTGTGGATTCATGAACTTGACAAAGCCATTTAATATAAAGGGAAGGGGCTGCTGGGTAAGCCAGTGAGACCCTGAGGTTCTAGTTTTCTTATACAAAAAGAATGTGGTGTGGCTGTGGGGTCAGAAGGCTTTTAATCCGTTACACACCTGTGAGCAGAAAGGGACTCCGAAATGCTGACATTCAGCATGGTAGTGATTATGCGTCTCCAGGATTGTAAGGTGCCAGGCTTGTGTGTCCCTTTATGTTTGTTTTTCTTTCTCCTAGTCTTCCACTGAATTGCCCTCTTTATCACTTAGTAATAATACCAATTACCATTATTATAGATTTTTTAAAGTCAACATGTTAAGCTTTTCATATGAAAGAATGCTGTATAGAAACACAACCAAAAGTTTATTACTCCTGATGATTTTAGATCTCAGCTTTAAAACGTCACATTAGGGCTGGCAGAGTGGCGCGTTGGTTAAGAACTGGCTTGGGATGCCAGAGGGCCCCGGTTCGGATCCCACATATGAGGGCCAGTGACACTGCCCTCCACAGCTAAGATGCTGAACAACAGCTCAACCTGGAGCTGGGCTGCCCTGAGTTGCCAGCGACAGCGTAGGCTGCAGCCCCTGCTGCAGTGGGTTGCCATGGGCTACCGTGCGTAGCCAGCAGCCAGCGTGAGCGGCCAGCAGCCGCCATGAGCGGCCGTCCAGAATCTGGCGACTGATGTGCCTCACCCGGGAAGAGCGCAATGATGGTGCCAACTTGGGCCAGTGAAGCAACGTCCTCCACAACTAGACTGAAGAACAAAAGGACAGCAACTTGTCTGTTCCCCTTCCCCCAATGCCCCAATAAAAATCTTTAAAGAAAAAGAAATACACCTTATAAAGTCTACAATAAGAGAGAGCTTTCAGCACATGTACAAGAAACATCTCACTTCTTTAAGGGAGGTTGTCAAGAAGGCTTGGCCATGATCTAAGCAGGCAGGATTCACCCAGAATCGATCTACTCTGCGAGCCCTTGCCTTGGCTCACACCGTTCCTTGTGTGGCTTCCATTTTCCTTCCTCAGCTCCCTAGCAAACTCCCTCCTCACGTTCTAGGGCCCAGGTCCAATGTCACCGCACATCACTTTCCTTCATACCTCTTCCCCATACCCTGATGAGGTAATAGATTATTCCCTCCTCTGGGTTTCCATTTGCAATTTGAAGGCACTTCTTACAATATTCATCAGTCATTCCTTCATTCATTCATTCATCAATCCACAAATATTTATGAAACCTCTGGAGGGTGGGGGATATCTGTGATAAACAAGAGAGACAGGGTCCCTGTCCTTCCTAGAGAAGGAATCAGCAATTTCACACAATGTGGTAATTGCACATCTCACAGGCCATAAGAATCATGGGAGTCTGGGTGGGTCAGGAAAGATATATAACAACTACCTGTAAGATGAGAAGGAATCAGCCAGCAAAGGATTGGAAGGGGAACAAAGACTATTCTAGGTAGAGGGAGTATGAAGGTCTAGAGGTAAAACAGAATATGAAGAATGCTCTGAAGCAAAATAAAGACTAGAGTTTGGTGAGTGAGTGGGAAAAGGGTCAGAGATGGGCTTGGAGAGGCAGGCAGGGAGTCCCTGGGAGAGACCTGTGTGAACTCTGTTAAGAACATGGACCTCATCCCCAGAAGGAAGGGAACTGATCACATTTTGGTTTTAGTAACAGTCCTTTGGCAGCAGAGGATGGAATGGACTAACGGGGTGAACAGAAACAGAAAGAAGAGTTAGGAGGCTGGGGCCACATCTGTTAGTATTATAGTTATTCTCCAGTCCCATTTAAGATTAAAATGGTGTTTTTATTCGTCTTCGTACTCAGAGTATCTGTTACAATGGCCACCAGAGAGTTCAAATTAATTAACATCGATCCAGATCCAAGGAAAATACTGAGGTTGAGGGACATATTTCACAATTTCTACAAAGATCATTCATAATAAAGTTTATTGTGGGAAATTTCTTTTACTTTGCAGGAAGCCTTGAATGACGGTTTTTATTTCAGGCACAAGTTAAACCTCGGTGTAACAGTTCAGTAAATGACAAAATTAAGCAAATTTTTACTTAAGCCATATGTTGAAATGTCATAATCCTTGCTGCCATCCATCATACTCCCAAGCTTGCTTTCACTTCGAGGCAGTGAGTAAGTCATCTTGCATTGTACTCTTTTGTCTGGATTTAAAAGGCTTTCACAAGGATGAGTTTAGCAAAGTGAATCTCTCGGTGCTAGCAAAGTGAATCTCTCGGTGCTGCGTATTCTTATTTGCCTTGTCCTTTCTTTCTGGATCCAAACTATTTTACAGCTGTTGCAGGATGAGAAGTACCAACTCCATGTGGGACATGAGGGTGAAATCTCAAACACAGCAGGAAACAATTATGTATTCAAGGTCAGACAGAGCAGGAAAAGTGCATCAGAGCCCCTGCTGAAAGCAGGCATTTGCTCTGTATGTACACTGTTATTGAAAGCACACTGGCACATAAAGTTAAGTAAAAATATCCAAATCACTTGAGGGAGTGAACTTCAGATAATTATATTTGTAAGTGACACCAAGCTTTTCTATTTTAGGTTTAAGAGAAACATATATAACCTATTCTGTTGTTCCCTTGGTGACTGTCTTAAAAGACCTTGAATTTAAAAAAAAAAAAAAACTATCATAAAGGCACCTTTTCAGTGTCAAACAAGAGCAGAAATTTCTATATATAGGACGTGCATAATGTGTACTGCTATTTAAAAAAAGGCAGAACAATCTCTGCATTAAGACTTACACTGATAAATATTAAGTAAAAGCACATAAAGTTTGAATAAAATAACTTTTGGATATGCTATATAGTTCTGTTATAAGGAATTGCATTTAATTTCCTACACTCTACTAAAAAGAACCTGGCTATCAATATGTTCCACATGTTATAATATGGCATAATACAGTACAATAAATTACTGAACAATAAAGATTATCCCTTTTTGAACATTGAGGACTCTGTGTAGCTACATTTTTTTTGTGTTTAATAGATGGGATCTTTGAAGCAAGAATGTGAGGTTGACTAACGGAAGGTATGTGGGCCATGCACTAGAGAAAAAGCATTTCAAAAAACAGATCAACCACTATCTCTTGAGCCATAATTATGTGCAAGGTATTATGGGAGAGCTGAAGATGATACAATATGTATCTACCAAACAAAGACGCATGTACTATGTGCCAGAGGAGTGGGAAGTGCACACATGCACACATGAACACGAGGAAGAGTAGCATGATGGCAAGGGCTATGTCACTCTGGCCCCTTGTTGAGTCTCAGTGCCTGGTACAGTGCCAGGCGAAAAGTGGATTCCGAGTAAATATTTCTGAATAAACAAATGACTTCACCAAAAGAGAAGGCCTCATGTTTACGGCGGGGGCAATGAAGAGTGAACAGGAGAGATCGAGGAAAGGCACGTAGGTAGGGCAAGTATTAGGAAAGTGCAAGGAATACATTGTAGATCACAAGTCTGGTGTGGANTTATACTTTTAAAATGTATAACTCAGTTTTTTTAAGCCTATTCACAAGGCTGTACAACCATCACCACAATGTTTTAGAATTTTGTGATTCGTCGCCCTAAAAAGAAACCCCCATACTTGTTGGTCATTCCTTGTTCTCCACTAAACTCTCCCAGCCCTAGGCAGTCACTATTCTATTTTTTGTCTCTATAGCTTGGCCTATTCTGGATATTTTGTATTAAATGGACTCGCACATGATGTGTTTTTCTGTGTCTGTGATTGGCTTCTCCCCCTTTAGCTTAATCTTTTCAAGGTTCATCCACTTTATGGCATGCATTGATATTTTTTTTTATTGCTAAACAATATTCCATCATATGGCTAAAACTGCATTTTATTTACCCATTCATCAGTTGATGGACACTTATCTGCTTTTGCTTAAGTGGCTTCAGGTCAGCCTTCCAAAGCTGCCAGCCATGAAGAGGAACACAGCCCCTTTAAGGAGTGTGCTTGAGAGCATAAAGGAGTGCTTGAAGGTATCATTCACTGTGTGATGAAGGAAGATTTCTGGGCCACCCTAAAAACCCTTGTCACTGGTAATGTCTGGAATAGCAGACAATCTAGAGGGGGGATAAAACCCTTGTTCAACTCAGGGCCAATCCTGGGGGACCTTACAACATGAAAAATCTTCAAGCATTTTAATGAGCCCTAGGTTTCCAGCTTCTAGCTGCTCGGGCAGGCAGTGGTCGCCCCAGTCAACATGGTGAGGTACCAAAGGTGTGAATTTCAGCTCATCCTTCAGCAGGTACCTCTCATAGCTGCCAAGGCTGAGTTTCTCTGAAACCAAGTTTCTGCTAAAGATATCAGAAAATTTACAGGTAGCCTCGCAGGAGTACTTGCATTTAAAACATGGATCACTGCTTGAGACTAAACCTTAATGTAGGAATGGATTATTAATGGAAGAATTACCTCCATCATTCATTCATTCATTCATTTATTCAAACAGACATTCATCAAGGAGGAAATATAATGAAGTATTGAAAGTAGAGCTTCCCAAATCTTTGGTCTGGCTGTGTTAAAACCTACTGGAGAACTTTAATGATCCTGGAGTTCTACCTCTGGAGACTTTGAGGTAATACTTGCCAGGTGATTCTGATGTACAAGCAATTTTGACAACTTCTGGTTAAGAGCATGGGCAATAGAGTCAAACAGACCTGAGTTTAAGTCCCACCTCTGTGTTTAGTAGATGTGGACCTTGGGTAAATCACTTAGTTCTCTAGGCCTCGATATTCTTCCTCTCTGAAATGGGGATACATAGGACTATGAAATTGGATTATTTGACAATTCAGTGAAAGAATGGAAGATGATAGTCTCACACAGCTCATGACTCATGAGAGTTACCATTTACTGAGTGCTTTCTATTTCTACTGTAGCCCATAAGAGCTGTCCTCAAGATGCTTAAAATGAGTAAGAATGATAGAGGGATGCACAGAAATAATCACTCAAATGCCACACTTATATTATTAAAATCATATATTTTT
>NW_017731361.1:9209146-9216701 GCF_001890085.2 Hipposideros armiger
GGAGGGTTTTGGTTTATTTTCCCCTCTAAGCTAAAGGAACTCTTATTCATCTCACCATCGTCATTTTCTTCATCACCATTCAACATCTCCTTAGGTGCTGCATACTGTATAATGCAGCGTTTTATGCCCAAGCTCCCATTTCAGATTTAAAACAGGACTAAGGCATATATGCAGTTATTATTCCCTACTTGTAAATGAGAGAACTGAGTTGATAGCTCAATTCTCTTACTTAAACTCACAGAGTTAGGTAAAGGGCATGGTCATGATGTGTTTGAGCATTATGGACTTAAACCACGACACTTCTCTCAGGCTGGTCTGTGATGTTTGAAGAGTCCACATAATGCGCTGACTGGCGGAAAGTAGTGAGACAAGGTCGGAGGTGACACCCAATTCTGTGCATGGGACACTGGCAGAACATGGGTACCATCAACAAACTCATTAAGACAAAAGGAGACATTCGTGTGCTTAGAAACAGCAAGAGCTAAGATCTTCAGGTTGGTTCATATAAGCCAGTAACTATGCTAAGTGATACATGCCCATTTTCTCATTTAATTCACACTATAAATATGACAGATAACAAAAAGAAGCCGCTCCAAGGAAATATGGATTGTGCAAAATTATATAGGTGGTAAAGAGCAAAGTTAGAACATAACATGGACAGTTTTACTGCTGAGCCTGTAACCCCAACACCTATGCTGTACCAGAAAACCCCAGTTTGCTTTTAGAGAAATCACACTTGAGGGAAAGCAGCAGCATCTTTTCATTATTGATTGACTGATGTACCCATTTTGAAAATTTTATGCCACAACTTATTTGAAACCAATTTCCAAGCACTTTATACACATAAATACACTTCAACATAATAAGACTTAAGACATAAGTAGACAGTACATAAAGATAGGTGTTCACGTAGCAAGCGCTTCTTTCAGTGGTAGACAATGAGAGATCTTAATTTAAACTTATCAAGGCTGTTCTTCCCGCTCTCCAAGATTTCTATAATAATTGTTGTACCACTTCTATAATCTGAACAGAATAATCTTTCTGGGGATAAATGAAGAAGAATTCAGTGAGGAAAGTGGAACAAAGAAAGTAAGGGTAAAAATCCAGCTGAAGCTCAGAGTAAGGCTGGAACACATCATGCTTTCAACATCACATGGTGAGAAGTTAGAATTAATGCAAGCAGACAGAGTTTCCTCCTNAAAAAAAAAAAGATCAGCTCTAACCACTTATTGTGTGACCTTGGGCACATGGCTTAACTCTACTCTGCCCAGCTGTTCATGCCTGTCTCATAGGATTGTTGTTTGGATCAAAAAAGCTAATATATGCAAATACATACAAGAGTAATTGGCACATAGTGAAACTCAATACACTTTAGCATTATTATTCCTATTAGACATCTGATGTTTGATGAGACCATGATGAGTAGTCACTGGAATAATCTCATTTATCTGTGTCATAACTACAAATTACAAATCATTTTCTTGTTTCACCTTTCAGCATTAGAAAGCAATAAACAACATAGATAGGTGAGTGATGCGTGGCTTAGGGATAGCAGCGAGATTTTGCAAACACATCTCTTGGTAACAAAAAAATGCTGAAAGCTTTAATTAATCTTTATTTTTGGCAAGGGAGTAGGGAACATAAAACAAAATGTCAAAAATGGGATTAATGGAATTAAAATGCCTTGTTTCCATTCTTTTAAGGCACTATTTTTATGGTAATTTTTTTAAGTTCAAGTTTTTGCACTTTAGTTTCAGTCTTGTCAAAAAAAAAAAATTCAAGTCCAAACATCAAAGGATTGTTAAAAACACATATTAACAGAACTGTTTAAAGACTTAGAATTACAATTAATTTGCGGGCTGAATTTCTATCTGATAAATCAGATTTGGGGAGAAAATCAGACCTATTAAGCATATATCTGTGGTGTTTGCTCCTCAACAAAAATAACTTCTTCTAACAACGTATTCGACAACTTGCTGGTTAAAGAATTTTATTGCCAATGAATACATTTAAACCGTTGATCAGAATAACCAGGATCCACCTTAGCTCTTTTCTTATCAAATAAATCATTGTCATTCAATCTCAGATTTAATGTTTAATTATCCACTGGCGGTAGCTATCGCCCCCCACTGGAAAAATGCTGAGGTTTAAAAAATTTCTCTAAGGCTCTATTTTGGCTAGAAAAGATAAAGTTCATTGTTTGGGGGGATGCCAACCGCTTGTTATCTTTTTGGGTGTTTCCCATCGTGTCTTTGTGGCTCACTGTGGGATCATGCTCATATTTGGGGCAGCTAAAATAGAATGGCGGGCGGTCTACACCACAAGCAGTTATCACGCCAGGCCAGAGATTCCCTTGACGGAGAGGCCATGCAGGAAAATGAGCCACCCCAACGAGATTCCTACAGATCCCAGAATTGTGTAGCAAAATTGATAGGCTATGCTTGTCAAAGACACTGCTTGTCACTGTCTCTCCCTCCCTCCCTCTTGGTGGCTGGCAATGTCCATCTGCAGCTTTTACATTCTGATGTGTAACTTGGCCTCTCGTGCCTCCCTGCTGGTGGTGCCTGTGTGTTACTTCTCTTGGTGAGGCTCTATCTTTCTCCAACTTTTCTTACTGTTCAAATTCATTATTTGTTGTTGAGAGCCAGAGTTCATCTTTGAAAAAGATACAGCAAAGTTGGGAACAACTGTCAAATGAAGAAAACAAAACACAAGAGAACTAAACTGTCCTGACAGGGAGAGAACTTAAATTTTAGGTCTCTTGTCCTTTGGACCCAAAGTAAGGCACAGACGTGGCTCAGAGCTTATCACATTGTGACCTATTTTGTGTTTGTTTGAGGTTCTTCTACCTTGGAGGTTGAGTAAGTTGAAGGCACAGGATAATGGAAGCACATACGAGCAAGCCAGTTTGTTTTCTGTGTGACCATTTTTAGATGCAGAACCGGAAGGGTTTTCTCCCCCCACCCTCAAATGCAGACTGAGGATGAGCATTCATGATCAAGTTCCAGTCAAATGGATGGGGAGACATGATAAGGATGAACACTCAAGAGCCTCGTAGAGTCATATTTGTACTAAATTTGGCAGTTTCTACATAGCTCCTAAATGAAGTGCCCTTTAACACAAGCTGAAACAAAGAAAAGCTTATAAAGTGGTTGAGGGGATCAGAAAGAAAAGCAAAGTGGATCTATTGCAGGGTTTCCTTCCACACCCACTCCACAAGGTAGAATACTTTCAAGGATGCAGGTTTTATTTTCTTAGACTCGAGGTAGGTGAAATTTATGATGGCTTCTCATAGCCACTGCTTGGCTATGGCTGCCATATTGCCTCTCTAGGGAATGCCAGATGATAGGATTTCTTCTTATGGCATTATCTAATGGAAATCGCATGGCTGCAACTGCAGAAGCCCTAGCCTGTGCCCTCAGTCCAGGAATTTCTGTGCCTCCCTGGCTCCTGACGATCACAGCAAGGCTTCTTTCTCTCTTTTCTTCCCCTATTGTTACAGATGAGAGAGAGAGAGAGAGAGAGAGAGAGAGAGAGAGAGAGAGAGANTGTGGCTGTGTCATCCTCTGTTGTAAATCTCACCCTGAGGGCAGCTCTGACAACTGCATACTTTGATCTGTGTCTGGAAAAACTCAGACCCTTAAAGTGGACAGAATCAGTTTTGGGTGAAAACAAGATTTCTTCAGTTTCTCTCCCCTCTCCTAGGGCCTTCGTAGAGATTTGGAGGTAAACGGAGCCCCATTGTGGCCTCCTTTCTCCTTTTCCGTTGTCACCATTTTCTCACCCAGAACCTCACTCCATTCAGCCTTCCCAAGATCAGTAGCAGTGATAAACCACTCCTGCCCAGGTGCTAGCTGATCAGGTCTGCCTTTACAGATTCTCCCAGCCCCCTGATCCGTGGGTTTTGTTTTAAAAAGCAAGAAGCATTGCATGAGATTGCATTTGAGAAAAACAAACAAACAAACAAATGCATTGTTACCCATAAACCACTGTACATAAATTCAGTGATTAAAATGATTAATATTAACTCTCCCTCCTTCGCCACTGTACACAGATTAAATGTTATTGTTATTATTAACCTTCTCACCCCCTCCCCGTATACAGGCTGGGAAATGCTATTAATAAATCCCCTCCCCCGCCCTGCTCCTTCTGTCCCTGGGAAGGCATTTGCATGAACTGTGGCAGGCTTCAAAGGCAGAGGATTATCAATCTTCTCAGCCCCTAGTACCGCCTAACACTCTTACTCCTTATCTTATGAGTTTATAAAGCGCTGGCACATGCTTTCTCTCCCTTAATATTTGCAATGAGACTGAAGCAGATGTTACTTCCCCCACTTTATAGATGGGAGAATGGGCTCAGAAGTGACCAGTCACTAACCCAAGGTGTTACAAAGCTGGGATGCAACCTACGTCGTCTTCTTCCAGGCCCTGTGTTCCTGTTTCACAACCCACGCGTGGGCCCTGGAGGGGGCTTTGCCCCATAGCCAGCCTCTCCTACAGCCCTGCCCAGAGCAGGGACGGGTGTCCCCTCTTTCTACTCAAGGCACGTGGTGGTGCTGGCTGATTAACGGGATGCAGAGGCAGGAGCACCTGAACTGGAGTGAAGACTATGATGAGGTGTGCTGTGGTCCACACCGTGTGAGAGGAGCCTGTGTGCCACAGCTGTAAGTACAAGTCCGTGAATCTCTTCGCGCCTGTGTTTCCCTGTGTTTATCTGTCTCTGTGTCCTTTCAAGTCATCAAAGAGAACGCCCTTCCTGCCTTGGGACATTTACACATCCCATTCCCTTTGCGGGGTCCTCTCTTTCTTAGGTTCTCATGATCACAGCTCATGTGTAATCGACTCAAGGAAATGGTTGCAGGTTGAACTGTGTTCCCCCCAAAAGATATGGTCCAGTCCTAACTCCAGCCACCTATGAAGGTGATGTTATTTGGAAATAGGGTCTCTGCAGATACAATCAAGTGAAGATGAGGTCATACTGGATTAAGGTGAGTCCTCATCCAATGACTGGTGTCTTTTTAAGAAAAGGAAACTTTACACACAAACGCACAGGCACATACAGGGGATGGCGCCATGTGAACTTGGAGGTAAAGACTGGAGTGATGCCTCTACCAGACAAGCGACACCAAGGATGAGCAGCAACCACCAGAAGCTGCAAGAGGGGCACAGATCTCCTCAGAGCCTCCAGAAAGAGCCTGCTCTGCTGACACCTGGGTTTCAGACTTCTGGCCTCCAGAGCTGAGAGAGAATAAAATTCTGTTGTGTTAATTAACCCACGCAGTTTGTGGGAACTTGTTACAGCAGCCCTAGGAAATTGATACAGAGCCTTTCTGGTTTTTCCAGATCAGTCCAGGTTCTCCTCATCTATGTTTTCATAGCAGCAAACCAATTTTTTCTAAATTGCTTTATATCATAATTTCTGGCTATGTTTGCTTGATTTTTTGGATCAATATTTACCATACCCCACCCCACTAAAATGAAAGCCCTGTGAAAACGGAGATAATGTTGGGTTTTGTTTGCCATAGTGCCGAGCATAAAAAAAAGTACAGAATGCAATAAATGCTTTTTAAACGAAAGAAAGAATGAATAAGTGAATGAATTGATAAATGACAAAGAGAGTACAGTCCTTGTCATTTTGGCCTTGGGGGTGGATATGGGAAAATGATCCATCTGAGGAAAACAAAGATCTCCCCCCGCACCCCCCGCAACCCCCTTCTCAGTATGTCTCTCCCCTTCTCCTGCTTTTGCCAAGTTGGTGTCAGAACATTTGTCTTTTTAAAAGTCTGTGGGGAATAAGATTGACAAAACAGTTCACAGCATCAGGGAAACTGTCAGCATTGACACTGATGATAAATACTATAAAACTANCTGGGGTCCCAGACTATAATATTCGAGACCATAATAGCACATGTATAGATAATTATACTTCATCCACTTACTCATCTCGTACTGTGACAGATGAAACCTACCACTACTGCTAACGATCATCAAAATTACGATCACTGACCATTTACTACCGCTGGCCACTGTGTATCCTATTTACAAGCATTATCTTTTTAATGCCCTGAGATGCGTGTTAAATGTCATCGAGTCCAGCACTGAGTGTATGATTTATGAATCCTCTCTGCAACTCTCCCCATTGGGAGACACTGATATGTAAATAATGAACTGCAGGCCCGACGATGTAACGAGTGTAATAAGAGAGAAGCAAACAGGCAGTACGGGGGACAGAGGAGGAGAACCACTTCCCTGGGGAGCACCAAGACTGCTTCTAACAGAAGGGATGGCTGATCTGAGTTTTGAAAGATAAGAGAGGCTCTGTCGCGTGGTTGAGGAAATAAGAAAGAATTGAATAAATATATATGAAGATTGGGTTTATGGATGTACCCAAAGCTGCTGATTAGCTGGAGTTGGAGGAGTATGGAGGAGGGGGGCAGAATTTGGAAAGAGTTCATTTTTGTATCTGCTACTAAGCCCATCTGTATTCTTACACATTGGGTGCAATATTTAATTGGCGGGGAGGGGGCAGGGTTCCATATTCTGAATTGCACAGTGGGGAAAATGTTCAATAATAATTCTAAAATCTTTCTATATGTCAAGCACAGCAGTGACCATTGCCCATATATTATCTTACTGAAACAAATTCATGATACAGATGTAATTTTCCCATTATACAAGAGAGAATATTAAAATTTTAGAATCTGCCCAACATTACACAGCTTGGATGTCTATGAGCCATTCATTGATTCAGTTGTTTCTTGTGAGCCTGTGATGTGTCTGTCAAAATTTAAAGTCAGGTCAGCCTGATTCAAAACCATTTGTTTTAACCACTACACGGCACTTGTCTCTCCTTTAGTGTCAGAAAGGGAACTTTTTTTTTTCTTTTTCATCTCTATTATTATCTTTAAAACTCTCAGGTGACTCAAACACAAGTCCTGTTCTGTAGAAATCAGAGTATAAGACTACTAAACACATTTCTCACCCAGAGCATTACAAAGATTTAACACAAAGTTGTATATCATTACTATAGCAATGCACTGGGCACTCACTGAGTTAATCGCTCAGGGCATTTCACTGATAAATCCCACTTTTCAGGGCACTTATGATCTAGCAGTTAACATTTTTTTCTGTGTGAAATAGGGTAAGACAAGGGAGTACTTTACTCTTGCAAAACAGCATGCACAAATAGCTATTAAGTCTTAAATGATCACATGAGATACATAATTAAATAAGATGGGATTTGAAGCCTAAATTTAGGGCTGTGGTTGAAAAACTTCTTATAGTGTTGACTTGGTTGCTTCGTGCAGAATCAGACAAAATACAACCAATAACAGTAAGTAGCAACCATTAATGTTTCCCTTGATTTCATTCAGAATGTTGTGACTGAGACTTAGTGGAGATAGTGATTGACTTTCAGCCCAGAGCTGGTAAGCAATGGAGCGAGGTCTGACTGTAGGTAGAGCCCATTGTCTGCACTCTGTCACTACAGCATCTCCCTCATAGGGTGCTGGTGAAAATTACAAAGAATAAGACAGGCAAACGGTTTAGCAGGATGT
>NW_017731361.1:9223853-9241622 GCF_001890085.2 Hipposideros armiger
GAGAGAGAGAGAGAGAGAGAGAGAGAAAGAACTAGCTAGCTAACTCAGGGGCTTTCCCCCTCATTTATGGTCATTTATTATACTGATTTATAGACATTGAGAACTAACATTTGGCATGCCTGCTTGATTTAGACTAAGACATACGTTAAAACATTTTTTTCTGGCAAGGTTATGCTGAATATACATACTTCTATTATACTATACATTTGAAAGCCACAACAAAACCCATATCTAAAATCTAAATATAATTATTATGATATTTGCTTCCATTTTAAAGGAGAGACAAAAACAAAACAAAGTTCTATGAAGGGCTTCCCAATATACAGGCTGCTGCTGCCTCTCCTAATGTTCCTCATCCCAACAAGGTTAGGTAATTACAAAAAGAAAGTTAAGATATGTCCCTTTAGAGGCTGGACAAAGGTTAGTAAGCAGACACCAAATACCAGCTATGCTTAAGATTTTATTCTATATGGTATGAGGTTTACTGAGACTGACTTGTTTCTGTGACTTGCAAAAGAATAACTCCTGACAAATACACTTAGGAAAACTTGAAATGGATGTAATTGGTTTGAAATCGTTTTGCAAGGCATGAAAAGCTAATCTTAGAGTTTCAAAGCAGTAAAGAACCTCACAGATAAAGAGGATACTCAGGGAAATGTTTTGACTAGTTCTAAGTCCCACAGTCAGTAACTGTTCAAGTCCAGATCTCCCATAATTTCTTCTCTCAAGAAAAGATGGTGTTGGGGCGGCTGGTTAGCTCAGCTGGTTAGAGCGCAATGCTCATAACATCAAGGTTGCCGGTTGGATTCCCACATGGGCCACGGAGCTGCGCCCTCCACAACTAGGTTGAAGACAATTACTTGACTTGGAGCTGATGGGTCCTGGAAAAACACACTGTTCCCCAATAAAATTTCTTTAAAAAGAAAGAAAAGATGGTGTTGGACTTTCCCTTTCTCTCCTCGCCTCCCCCTACTGGAGTCTTGGGTTCTAGGGAGGGCAACATCAGAGGTCGAGCAAGGTAAGAGAAAAGATAACCAGGGAGAATGATTCATTCTCTCAGAGGACTAAATTATCCATTAATAATCAGTCAGCTTCTCCATGAAAAATCAACTGAATTCTCTTTGATAATCAATCAGCATAGTCATTAATCAATAGTGAGTCTGGCAGAGGTTTTGCTTCCTTAACTTCTAGGTAACTTTGTCTGTCAATAATCATTTGCACTTGATATTGCTGAGCATTCTTTTTTTCTTTCTTTCTTGTTATAGAAAGCTTAAAGCAGGAAAGCGTGTTTCTTTTTTCTTTACACATTTTTTAAAATTTATTGTTTAATGACAGTTGACATACAATATTGCATTAGTTTCAGGTGTACAACATAGTGATTAGACATTTATATAACTTATGAAGTGATCCCCCTGATAAGTCTAGTGCCCATCTGACACCATACTTATTACCATATTATTGACTATATTCTCTATGCTGTATATCTCATATCCCCATAACTATTTTTCCATCCCCCCAACCCCTCTCCCACTTGGCAACCATCAATTTGTTCTCTGTATCTATGAGTTTGCTTCTGTTTTGTTTGGCCATTTTTTTAGATTCCACAAATAAGTGAAATCACATGGTATGTCTTTCTCTGTTTGGCTTATTTCACTTGCTATTGCTGATTATTCCGATTTGAAGACAGGCTCTGGGGTGGAGTTAGGAAGCTCCTCTGAAGAAGCAGCCCCACAGTGTGACTGTGTGAAGGCAGTCAGAGGCCCACTGGAGGGTTGTCTGTTCACTTTTCTGAAGGACACAACATTTATTGGATGGAGCCAGAAAGAGAGAAAATAGCACTAACAACATAGCAGGGTGTGAATAACAAGGTACAGGCAAACGTCTGCACACAAATCAGCTGGGATATTTTTATCTCGTCATCTGCTATAACTAAGATGCTTGCAATCTCTTTGGAATCTGCTCATTGGTGCTGTAAGAATGAGTATTCTTTACGCTTAAGGATAACTGTCCTCTGATTTCTTGATTCCTTGGAATGCCTTTTGCATCAGATAAGCCTACTGTGAATGCTGAAAAAAACTTGCCTTGCTTAATATGGGTTGGAACCCCAGAGTTCTAACACAGTCACTTACTTTTTCTGCACCTTAAGCACTGGATTATTGGAGCTGGAAGGGAATGCCATGAGCACTAAATCAGACAGGGAATGGTCAATTTGTTAAGTAAAGAATGTGTCTGAGGTGCTTGGAAAAAGCCTCTTCCCTTTGGGCTTCAACTCCCAGGTCTGCAAAATGAGGAAGATGGACTAAGAAAAATCTCAGGTCAATTCCAGGGCAGGAATGCTCTGACTGTCTATCCTCAGCATAAAGTGTGTGGTTGGGAAGTTGGTCGTTCAGTTTGACAGAAAGCATTGAAAGAGAACAGACACTCAACCTTGTGCATAATTAAGGACCTATCATTTAAAACTACAATTCTGTTTTTTACAAATCAGAAAAACAACAACAACATGTTTTTCGAGTATACTGTTTAGGCGTTTATGTGGGCAAACTCCTGTACTGTAGAGGGAGTGTAACCTAGCACAACATTTCTGCAGAGCAATCTGGCACCATTTTTAACAATCGAAAATGTACACACCCTTTGATTGAGACATTTTACTTGTAGGAGTTTATGCTGTAGATATACTTGCACATGTGGCAGACGATTTTTGTATAAGACAAGTCATAATAGCATTGTTTGTGGTAGCAATACCCTGGAAAGAAATGTCAGTATCTGTAATAGAATAGCTCTACAGTTGAGTATCATGCAGCTATGACAAATAAAGGATAGATCTGACAAAAGTCTGAAAATATGTTAAAAAGAAAACACTCTTGCAGAAATTAATTACCTTAGTTAGCGGATTAAAGAGATGCTCAAAAGAGAAGCTAGATTTTTCCCACATTCCCCAAACCTTGAGTATCAGGAATGGGTGTAAGGCCAGCAATTTCATCCTTACAAATTGACCAGGAACGCCTTTCCATCAATACTGACGAGGATGGCGCATGGGGAGTCAGGCTGAGGTAAGCTTCCATGGTCTCTTCTTCTATCTTATCCCTCTTCCTGCAATTGTTCCCTTCCTAGTGATGCCTGTGTTAACACCTTGGGTGATACTCAAAACTCTGTTTCTTAACAATTTTTATGGACAGATGATATAATGGAAACCTCTTTAAAAAAGAATAACAATTATAGCATTGAGTACCTACAGTGTGCCATGCAGTATGACTAGAAATGTATGTACATTCTGCCATTTATCCTAAAAACTGTGATCTACCTAAATATTATCTCCATCTGTCAAATGAGAAAACAGACTCTGAAAAGTTTAATAATTGACTTAAAGAATGATAGTCAGTAAGGGGTTGAGATTAGCACTTTGTTCTTTCTTCTATTGAAGCTGACATGTGTTTACTTGTGTGTTGTATTCCTAGGCCTTCTTGGAGGGCATGTAAACATTTTTTTTTTTACATGGGAAGTTAAACATTTTTGCAGGCATTGTGATTTAATGCATATTAATTAATACTAGATGCCAGGCACTGTGCTAAGTCTAAAGGTAGCCAAACTATAGATTCCCAGAAAGGACAGAAATGTACCTGTGTGCTCAGGGATGCTGGGTGCCCATGTTAGATGTGCAACCAGTATTGATAAATGCAGTCTCTCCCAAACTTCAGGCATTTTCATAACACCCTCACAATTTTACTATATCCATATGCCAACTATAATATTATTTAATTTTTCTTTAAATCAACTCATTTCCCTTCCTTAAAGTCCATTTCTTTTAGTCTCAAGCTAAGCACAATATCTGTAAAACCAAAGTTGTGGTTTTTGAATATTTTTCTAGTATATGCTACAATAAATATATTACTGTGGGGGAAAAAATCCATTCATGTCCCATCTAACACCACACTTTGGGAAATTCTGGATTAATGCCAGCCTGTGGCAGCGTGACAGTGCCCCCCTCCCATGCCCCTTGAGATTCTCTCACTGAACTGTTATAACTCTATTGCTCTCAGAAACGCAATGTGTAACTAACATTGATGACATACCCTACTCCAAAACTGACAGACATATTTATTTTCCATGAGGCATTTTCCTTCCAAATGTTTGACCCAGGCTGTTGATGTAATATGTAACAGTGGATTTGTGATGAGTCAATGTTTGATATTGAATCAGGTCAGAAATAGTAAGTAAAGACTCTTAGCAAAAAGGAATTGAAACAAAAGGTTGGGAAGAAGCCATGATCTGAACTGAAAGCTTCCGTAGCACAGAACTTGGGCTGTTTTGATGGACGCTATATGAATTGGTCTAAGAAAAGTCAGTTAGAAGAACAATTAAGCCGAAATGATTTCTGAGCAATGTTTTCTAAGATTATATGTCAGAGAAAAGGGTGATTTTAGATTTATATTATATACACATCAACAAATATTTACTTGTTTTCTAAAATATTTTAGAGACATTATTGAAAGTATACTATTGAGTCAAAGAATATGAAACTGTTTTACACAAAGAGATACACATGGTTCAAGTTACACTGCAAAGATAATGTCAACTTGAAAACAATGCAATGAACAAATAAAAAACAAAATAAAATTTAAAAAGAAATGTGGCCCAAAGACACATTTCCCTCAGCATGGGGTTTCAGATAGATTCTCAGACTTGAGGAGAATTAGTATCACTTGAGGAGTTTGTTAAACGTGTGGAATTTAGGCTCTGCCTTTATAAATCCTGGATTTGGAGTTCTGAGGTGAGGACCTGGAATTGCGCTTTTTAGCAAGCTCCCAGGTGAGTCTGATGCACAACACATTTTGAAACACTGACTTAATTGACAGCTAGTCATATGGGAGGAGGAACAAGTTGATATCATGATTATCAACACAAATTTTAAGTATGATTAGTTTAATAATCAATCTACAGAATAAATACTTCTTAAAACTTGGTTTTCATTCAGTTTTAACTTCTGTTCCTTCTATTCTAATATGGACTTCCTCCCTTGACATTTCAATGTCCCTGAAATTGAAGTGCTTCTTACAATTGACTTTGTTTTTTCCTGAAAAGATGTTGGTAAATCTATGTTACAAAATACAATGAATTGGATCTTAAAGAAAAACAACATTCATGTGAGTGAACTCAAAGGTGTATGACATGAGGTCATCTGTAATACTGTGGATTCCTGGGATCAAATGGTGAGTGCTCTGAAACCAGCTGTGGGGCTGGGGTGACTTCTGGTGAGTGAGCCTAGGCAACTGTCCAACGTCCCAAGGCAGCCTTCCTCTTCAGAAATGCAGTGACTCTCCTGAAGTACTAAAGCAACCATCACCACCTCAACAGCAGCACATCTTGTTCATTGTGAAAATCATCCCTAAATATGGTCAGTGGTTGGTGCTGGTGATGGGTGTGGAAAAAGGTCTGAGTGATCTTTTAATCTAAAAAGGGGCATATTGAATAAATCAAGTTGAACTGTGGCAGCAAATAAGATCTATTCAACGAACGAGATAATAGTTTGAATTCATGAAGCTGCCCAATGTTTAAATGCTATTTTATAACTGTATTATGAAAACTTAATTACATCAGGGGAGTTGAAAAGACCTCTGATATCTGCTGAGAATATTACGGCTTTACATTATAAAGTTGCTATATATACTATATATACATGTATTTGTGGGTGAAAATACATACACAAGTGAAATAAGTTAGACAGAAAAAGACAAATATTGTATGATCTCACTTCTATGTAGAATCTAAAGCAAACAAGCTCATAGGAACAGATATCAGATTTATGTTTGCTAGAGATGGGGGGTGGAGGGTGGGGGAATTGGATGAAAGTGGTCAAAAGGTACAAACCTCCCAGTTATAAGATAAATAAGTCCTGGGGATGTAATGTACAATGTGACCATAGTTAACAAGACTGTGCTACATATTTGAAAGTTGCTAAGAGAGTAGATCTTAAAAGTTTTCATCACATGGAAAAAAATTGTAATAGTGTGAGGTGATGAACGTTAACTAAACTTATTGTGGCAATCATTTCACAACATATACATATATCAAATCATTATGCTGCACACCTTAATATTACACAATGGTATATGTCAATTTTAACTCAATAACATGGGAAACATTTACAAAAATTGTACACAGAAAAAAAATGCATATACACAACACTTAAAATATTTATGTACATATACCTCTATACTTATAAAAACACACATGCCTACAATTACACATATAAGTATTCTATGCATATGCATATGGATCTATAAGCAACACTACTTAGATATGCACATACATACTAATGTATATAATATGCATTTCAAGATATTTTTGAAATGCAATTAAATATTTTCTGTGGTCTAGCTTATAAACTGAGCAAGTCACATATTAATGACTTACTCTTGAGTCAGTGTAAAGTAAATGAGGAGTGAAAATATTATTCTAGTCTTTCCTTTGTTCTCCTGTTTGTAGTTATTTTCTAAGGTCCCATCACACTCTGCTTTACATTTTATTCAGCAATGTGCATGCTTCATCTCTCCACTGGACTACAAATGATGTAAAGGCAATGATATTCTACTAGTCTTTGCATCCTTCAGTGCCTAATAAAGTGATCTGCATATAACAGAGGCTCAGTAAAACGTGAAGGAGTACCAGATGGATACATGAGCTCCATTCTGAGGCCTTTTGATAATTACCGTCTTAAACTTGGGCCAGTTAATTTCCTTGGAACACAGTTACATATCCTTATAATTACAGGATTGGGTTAGTTATTCTCCAAAGGATTTGGAGGGTTTCTTTTGTTTCACAATTAAATCTTTTTCAAAAAAAATATACGCTTTATAAAATTACGGAGATAAATCGATTCTGCTGTGACACACGATTTTATCATTTCTTCCATCAAATATCTTAGTTATCAAAAAAGAAAAGTCAAATAAAGTATCTAAAACCAACAGGCGTGCATTGCATGTACAGCGAAGCGTCAAGAAGCAAAAAAAAAACCACCATGTGTCGTCCGTCTTTCACAACTGGCTAATTTCACTTAAAAGTAAGAAATCCCAGAATTTAGTCTGGGCTTTGTCACTTACTGGCTGGACGACCTTCAGAAACAAGTCAATTAACTGCTGAGGCTCCATTTCCTGGTCTGTAAAATAAAGATGATAATACCTGCTTTCTCTCCTTCTCAGGGTTGTTGTGAGATCCATTACGATAATATATGTGAGAGCAGTTTATAGAGTGCTGTACAAATGAAGGCTGTAGTTTTATCCCTCAGTACCAATGTTTTAATGGTATTCCACTATACATTATTGTGGCACAACACATTTCAAATGCACCAAGGCTCTGCTAAAAAGAAACATAAAATAAAATGATAGATGTGATGGGAAGCAGCTCAGAAAACTTAATTACATTATGCAAATGGAAGGTAATACGATTTTATATCTTGATGCAGATTCCTGAATCAGTTATAGGAACACATTCCAAGGAGTAAAATGTCTAAGCAACAAATGAATGTTTCTGAACAGAGAGACATAAAAATCTTTATATTATTTTTCATCGAAGCCAAAAGTTGGAGGCTCCTCTTAAATCTGTCTGAAAACTATTCACCAATATTGAAAAGCTAACATGCCAAATGACAATATCCTGTACTAGCAGAGACGTGAACACATCTACCTTGAAAAAGAACTTTCCTAATTTTTGTTTTCATAGGGACTTTGAGAACATGGGCTTGATGGCAAAAGAGAATATGACCATTACTGCCAAGAAGTAGATGCTGTGCCTAATATAAGGGGAAATACATCAAACCCAGAGCCTGTGGTTTCCTAGTCATAATGAGGTAATTGCCAATCCACAGGAGTGACGATAAAATGGTATGTATGCGCTATTCATTTACTCATTTGTGACTTCATTCAACAAGTATTTATTTTGCATTGGGTACCATGCCTGGAAGTGGAGACTCAGTGGTAAATAAAAATAATGGGTTTCTTTTCTTCTCAGATTTTTCAATCAGAGAGAAAAAAAAAATGTGAAAGAACAAGGAAACAGGGTGGCATGCTGGAGAGAAGGCAGCAGCTTAAAGAGACAGATACCTATGGGATCTGGGGGCAAATTTTATTAAGCCTCTGTTTCATGGGTAAAAATGGAATAGTATTATCACTGATCTCATGAGTCTTTTAGAAGATTAAATGAAACAGTGGATATAAATCACAGTATGTGATACATAATAAATTCTTATTAAATGGTAGGTTTTAAGGTATTGATAAAGATTTCTTTACCAGCCATACAACTTTAAACTAGTCAAACAGACTTATGTCATGTTACAACATTCTGCTAGGAAGCTTGCTTTATTAATAATTTATTCTCAAAAATATATGCAATGTTGCTCCTTGAGAAACAGTGTGAAAATGATCACATTTTGTGTCTAGTCCCTTCTAAAATCATACGAAATCTGTTGAAACAGTAGGGACACACAGGCGAGGAAACAAATTTTGGAGTCCTTCCATTAATAATTCTTACATAGGGCTTCATTCTCATCTCTTTGTGTGGCTTTCTCGGATTATAAAATTGCATTGCCAATATCTGTTACAGGAGGGGGAGGGAACGTTTTAAAAGTAGGAATTGGATGTTTCACTTGGCTGCTCCCTCATCCATCTTAATTTAGACACCATAACCACACAGCACCCCACACACACCCCTTCCACTCTGATGGAAATAATAGCCATGGCTATGAATGTTTAAAAGCAAAACTGGAAAGGCATCCATTTCAGCTACAAACACAAACACTTCCCATTCTCCTTGTCAAGTAAAACCCTAAGCCATAACCATGTAAGAATGCTAAGGGGGAAAAAAAGAAGAAGAATGCTAAGGATTGAAATTAGTACTCTTTGTTATGCTGAGTTCTTAGGTCTAAGTAATTCTAGGTAGACAGGGTTCCTTTAAGGGATATGGCTAATAATTTAGAAATGTGTGTAGAGAAGAGGAGGAAAGTCAGAGTAAGAGGAATAGTCTCCACTGGCAATCTCCCAAAATAAGCCACATCCTGAATATTAATAATATATTGTATAAATTTAATTTGTTACACATTATATTTAAGACATTTCTAGCCAGGAATGATATAAGGCAGGTCGCTCACTTCAAGGGTTGTATAATTCACATGATTTTGTTATAGTAATACAAAATTGCTTAACATTTGTCCAGTTTTTTTTGATAGTTTACAAACTAAGCAGCCTTTTTGCAAATGTGAGCTCACACTTCAAAGTTCCACTTTTTACTTGAGGTATTTTTAACAAACATCAGTAATATTAGGAAAAACCATATAAATTAAACTTTATTGAATATTCACTAAGTACCAGATACTATTCTTGGGGCCCTATATGCATCAATTCAGTTAAAACAGTCCAAAAAGCAGGTAATCCTTTTATTCTTATGAGGACATTAAGAGGAAAAATGGTAAAAATTTTAAGTACACTGGTGATTATACTTAGTTCATGGCAGACTGGATAAGTCTGACCAACCTTCAACCAATAAAGACAATTTAAACAGCTGGGGGTGGGGGGAGGTGGAAATCCCAAATTTTAAAAAGCATTAAAGAGAAAGCAAGACGGTAAAGAATTACCAGGCTGAGATTTGGGGAAAAACGGCAACTCAAAGCCAAGAACGCAGAGCACTCAAAAGTCTGGGTCCGATGGCATTTGTTGATCCGGAACAGATGGCTAAAATGCTGAACTGAGTTTCTGATAGACTAATGGGGCTAGAGGAAAAAAGTTGTTCAGGTAAGCTGTCCTTGCGTGGGGCTGGGACTTCAGAGTGCTGCATGCTAAAAGAAAGGATGAAGTAAAAGTAAATGAATATTCATAAGACTGCAGTCTGGTTGTGAGTCATCTAGATGACCCAGAATATCTCAAATTCCAAATTCAGATTAAGGTAATCCCAGATTGCCACCGTCCACAGGAGCCGGGGAAAAAAAGCAAGAGGAAATGGATGAACTTGGAGGGCTCAAATGACTTCTACTAACAATTACTGAAATACCATGCTCAGCACACAATCAAAAGTGACCAAATGCATGAGGAGACAACATAGCATGCACAAGAACCATCAGAACCAAGAGACAAGAAAGCACATACAGACTTCAAATATTGTAATTATCAGAAAGGTCCTATAAAACAATTATGCTTACTTAAATTCAAGGAGATAAACAAGCTTGAAAAATTTCAGAGGCAACCTGAAAATAAGAAAGTGATACAGGAAATTAGGGAAAGAACAAAATAGAAATCATAAAACTGAAAAAATAGCAACCAGAATTAAAAATCAACAGATGAGTTCATTGGCAGTTTAGGCGCAACAGAAGAGAGAATCAGTGAATGAAAGATTGGTCAGAAGCATAAAGAGATCAAAAGATGTAAAATGATCGAAAAAAGGAAAGAAGGCACAGAAGACTTACATGAAAGTCTGGCAGATGGTTCAGTAGAGCCATGGAAGGATCTGAGAGGTAGAATGGGGCAGGGGCAATGTTTAAAGAGATAATGGTTAAATTTTTCCCAGAATTGACGAAACATACCAATTCACAGGGTCAAGAAGTCCAGTAAGTACCAGCAAGAATTAAAGGTAAAGAGAAAATCTTAAAAGCTGCCAGAGAGAAATAGATGGCTGGCTTATAAAAGAACAACAGTTATACTGACAGCTGACTTCATGAGAAGCAGTGGACAATGGAATGATGTTTTCAGTATAAGAAAGTAACTGCCAAGCCAGAATCCTGTATCCACTGCAAATATCCTTTAAGAATGGAGGTAAAATAGACATTATAGATCCATACTAAAGACAATTCTAAAGGGTAGTCTTCAGGCAGAAGAAAAATGATACAGGAAGGACTAAGGAGCAGAATAAAAATCTGGGCAAATCTAAATGAACACTGACTATTTAAAATTATGAATATTTCTTGTGATTGATATATATATATATAATTATAATTCACAGAAATAAAAGCATATCATTTTATAATTCAAGAAGAATAAATAGTTTTAAGGACTTGGGAAAAGAGATATATGGATTAAAGTTAGACTTTGATAACTCAAGAATATAATTACTAGTGTTAACATTAAAAGAATAAAATAAGGAGTGTATAACTTCTAAATTAATGGAAAGAAGAAATGTATTGATTAAAGATTTTCCTATCAATCCCAAAGAAGTTAAGGAAGGAGAGAGAAAACTAACAGAGCTGTTGAGACATAAAAGAAGTACCTGAAGGTGTAACATTTTTAAAGCCAGTGAACTGAGTAATTTTTAAAGGGTCCTCCATATCTATAACATTTTAAAAATCAATTAATTGTGTTTCCACTCTCTCCCCAACTTTGCTGCAAATGACAAATCTTAGTGTTTTACAGTACCCACACAATCTCTTAAGGATGCTGTTATAACTTGCTATCACAGATTTCAGGTTTGTCTCCTTGTTCTTTTTAATTATCCCTTTCCTTCTCTCCTCTTTCCCTTACCCCCACCCTCTCTCCCCACCTTTCATTTTTTTTCTTTGTTTTTGATTGTGTTTTTCAGCTCTTTATGGAATGAGTGGCTATTTCCTAACAATCCCTCTCAATGATTTCCCATTTCTCTAAATCTTTGAGGATTTGTACCAATGAGCTCCTGAATATCATAGACTGAAATTTCTTACTTCTTTTTTTCTCAGACTAAAGAGTATTTGACCTGAGATTTTTAAAGTACATGACCAGCTCCAGGAAAGTGTAGTTAATGAGAGGATAACATGGGACAATGTTAGTCATACAAGGATGGTGACAATTTTCGTTATGTTACAAGTAAAATGAAGAAGAAACTAAATCATGAGATGCTGAAGTTGTCAAGTTTGGTGTTTTGTCTATAAAATAAACTTATCTATAATTTACTGTTCTCTGGATGCATTAGATAACTTATTTTCTCAAAGAATTATCTACTTAAAAAACTGAAGGTAGGAAATAATATAGTTCATTTTTATCAGCATGTTTCTTTTCTTTCCTCCTGCTACCCCATTTCATGTCATTTAGTGCAGGAAAGATTGCACTACTTCAACAATGCTAGTGTAGTAAGTTACCCGGCATCAACGAAGCATTTGTGGGAGAGGAAAAATAAGAATATTATGTGATTAAATACATACTGAATTTTGAAATATGTAACCGTGCATCATTGATACAGTATTGACTCCAAAGGAAATGATGGGAATTTTAGAATATCATCATCCAAATATTTTACATTTCAATAGGGTAGTCTTTCTAAGCTCCTTGGACTTTATACCTTGTTACTCTCATTTTTATCTCAGATCTAGAGAAAAACAATGTCATACATTACACATATAGACACACAAGATCCAGGTATATGTGTATTTTGTAAACATGTTGATTTACATGGCATTTAATATACTAGCTAAACATTTTATAAACTTGCATATAATACTGTGATTTTAATACCCACTTTCCAGTTTACATAAATCTTAAAGAAACAAAATTGAGAGACGATTTCATCTTTAGGGAATAAAATCCAATTAAACTCAACAAAATTAGCAACTTCCCACATATGGTAACTGGAAGACTTCAAACTTGAATGGGGACCATGTAAAATAACTCTCTCCAAATCAGGAAACATTTGTGTTATTAAAAAAGAAAACAAATGAAACTTTTCAAACAAGGTTGGGAAAGAGTTTAACACAATAACTTTGTACATTCTAGGTGATATGTTCTATTACAATTCCCCCTTTGGGTTATTAACATTAATTTTGGGTAATACCCTGGGGTGAAGGTTGGTCAGTTTTGTTTTTTAAAAAAAGAACTCCTTTTCTCTCTATGCTGGTTGTTCAGTCACAGGCAACTTTTTGAAACAGGTAAAAACTGATCCAAATATAGTAAAAAGTTGATGCTCCTCCTTAATATTCAGAAGACGATTCTCTCTTACTCTTCTGTGCCTTTTGATACAGTTATTTTTAGCAGTAACAGCTCTGCCTGTGTCTCATTCATTATGCAGTCAGTATAAACCATCATTAGACATTACAGGAAAGAACACGGCTTTAAAAGTACTCATTCTATCTTATCCACCACCCATAGCTATATAGTTGTCTCTTAATAGCAGCCTGGGGATAGGAATCTCAAACAAGTTAACTCTAAAAAATAGAACAAATGGTCTAAAACCCCAAAGAAGAGATGCATATCATATCTAGAAGATACTGTGGTAAAATGACCTTATAATTTACCCCACCTGTGGGAAAGCATTTTCACATCTCCAAAGGGGCTTCAATCAAATTCAACTCAATATCTAGAAGATACTATTAATTATAAAGAAGAACAACCTACTTCACCAGATACGTAATGTAATTGAGGATTTATTTTGTGCCAGGCTCACTGCAAAATGAATAGGATAACAAAGACAAATAAGAAGTTAAGTAAATTATTCCTTTATTCAAAATTCTACAATTTTTTGAACTTGCTATTTTTCAGGCACTGAGTGAGGTCCTGAGGATGACAGACATTTGACTTCAATTCAGTTTTTTATTCTAGAGTATTTAGAATATAAGGTAGTTTTCTTTCACTATCTAATATGCCATATGCTCATCAATCAAGGCCCATATAAACTTGCCAAACATACATTTCCTAGCACCATTATTTTTGTCATCTTCCTCTTATTTGTTATCACACCTGCAGCTTGATATAATGAGGCAAGGTGTTTCACAGCAGTATCTTTTTATGTCTTTCTTGTTCTTCAATAACAATAATAAGAAAAAACGTCTAATGCGCTGTGCCCAGCATTGGGTTAAATCCATCTAAAAACTCTACCAGGTAAGAACTACAATCATTTTCATTTAACGAGAAGAAATTGAAATATAAAGTGATTTACTAAAGCTCTTGAGTCAACCCAGTTAATAAGAGGCTCAGTTCAAACTCAACTTCAGGTATGTTATACGAAACAGTGAACATTCAGACTAGAACAAAAATGAATGAATAAGATACGAAGGTGAGTGAGTGTCCTAGGTCAGAGGCACAGAGGCAGTGGGATGCACAAATAAGGAATTAAAAGGCATCGAAGGAAGATTTCCCTGTACCTGCTCCATCTTCATGAAGTCTACACAAGTCAAGGCAGTTTGAACTGATTTTTAAAAGAGTTGGATCAGCAGTTTTCTTTTCTTTTTTTTAATCACTGTTGAAGGAGAGAAAGAAAGAGAGAGAGAGGTAGATAGGTAAGCAGGAAGATTGATAGATGATAGATGATAGATAGATACATAGATAGATAGATAGATAGATAGATAGATAGATAGATAGATAGATAGATAGATAGATAGACAGACAGATTGCTATCCCATATAAGTCAGGGCGTTCCTGAGTTCACAGTTAGCAAACATCAGTTTTTGTCACAGATGCATGACCTTGGTCAACACAACGTTCCTATGTTTGTTTTATCATCTATAGAGTCTTAATTCCATCCTTGCCTAGCTCACCTGCTCACTTTCATGAGGATAAAATGAGAGGATGCTTGAGACAAAATTTAGGAAACTGAAAGGAGAGTGTCATCAAGAAACTGGGGGGAGAGGGAGAATAAAGGACAGAAAAATCACCAAGCTATACGTCTCTCAAGTGTTATAATTTCAGAAGGCTAAGGCAGGGTTAGATGCTGTCAAATAAAGAGCTTTGTTCTACGCAATATTTATTCTCTGAAAACCTTTCCCAGCAGAGCAGAGCAAATGCAAGGGCTTGTCCTTACAGAGGAAGCAGTAGGTGCAGTGGTTAGGGATGCTGGCTTCAAGGTCAGCTGTGCCTGGGTTTGAAATGGGCTCGGGCTTTTCATGATCTATAAGACCATAGAAGGTGTTTAACATCTCTAAGCCTCACTTCCCTATCTATGCTCGTAAAATAGGAATCATAACAGCTATCTGAAATTGGGCTGCAAAAATCAAATAAAAATAATGTATGCAAAGTGCTTGGCATTGTGGTTGGCATGGCGCCTGGCACAGAGACAAATGCTCAGTACATGGTCTCTGCAGAGTGATATCCTGGGTGATCGCCTACCAATGCACTTGTATTCGGTTTTTGTGGTTTTTTTTAAACTGTGGGCCAAGCCTGAGTGATTTCAGGCCATTTTAAGTGAATAAAGAATGCAAGCAGATAGAAGGGCTAGGAAGAATTGAGGCAAGTGTGTTAGCCTGGAACAAAATGAATGAACAAGATATGAAGGCGAGTGTCCGGGGCCAGAGGCACAGTGGCGATGGGACGCAGAAGTAAGAAGACTGGCTCTAATTTGAATGGATGAGGGGAGATCAATGAGGTCACAAGGATCTAGTATGACAATAAAAGACATTGCTTGGAATTTGTAGGAAAATAAATCATTTAGGGTGAAAGAAATCCTTGGGGGGATGTGAGATAATTTAGATTTCTGAGTAAAACAATGGTAATATTCCAGTTCACTCAAGGTAGACTTGTTTCACACCTGCTCTCCTGGGGTCACTATTAACAGTGCTGTAAAAGTGTTCAGGTCTGGACCACGAATTATACATATTCCCCCTACTTCTGAGGCCGCACAGTAAATGGGGGCTTATTTGGAGGGATTTTGGACGAAGTTTTCATCACAGTTGTGAAAATAGCAGATGCTTCAATAAGCTTTAGAGGTTTTGTATTGTCTCTTAAATTTGTGGTCGTATTTACCCAGGAAAAAGAGCCTCTGATTTACAGTTCCAGGAAACAGAGCAACACTCTCTCTCTCTTTTTTTTTTTTGATCTAGATTATTTTCCTCTAAATTAATAGCAACAATAGTTTTGAAAAATAGGTCACCTAGATTTCAACACTATTTTCTTTCAAGCCAATTGGGACTGGGGATGATTTTGAAATGAGCTGTTCTTGGTATCATGTCAGAGACCCGGCCTAATACATTTATTTGCACATCTGCCAGTAGGACTGAAGCATTGTTCTGGGTATTTGATATTCAGAAGATGTATCAAGAATTTGAACGTTGCAGAAATAAACTACTCAGCATTTCAATTAGGATCAGTGTGTCGTACATACAAAGCATCACTACAGAACATCTTGGAACATGGTTGGAATATGTGCGTTTTAAAACAAAATATTACTGGGCAGTTGCAAGTTAAATTATATTCTGCATGAGAGATCTCTTTCCCTTTCCCCGGGCTGGTCTTCGAAGAAAGGTGGTTAATGCAGGTTCCTGATTTGCATCTCCAAATTCCTACCACCTTTGGTTTTCGGTCCATGTTTAACATTATTTTCAGCACATTTACTTGACTCTGTATGAAGCTTTGATTAAATGGCATCTAAGAAAGCAGGTCATGTGACTCCAGTATTTCCCATAACACCCAACATACTATAAAAAAGATGAGTGGCTTCATTTGGAATCACTGCCATTTTTATGCCCTTCCTCCACCTTGCTGGAGTAATCCTTTATGTTCTTCTCTTTCACCATGTGTATGGGCCCCAAGAGTTCTATTCATAGCTGCTGTTATCAACACAGAAAAAAGAGATCGCTTCATCTCTTGTAAGAAGTGGTACTGTAATAGTGCTATTTGCAACAACATGGATGGATCTTGAGATTATAATGCTAAGCAAAATAAGTCAGACAGAAAAAGTACAGAACCATATGATTTCACTGGTATGTGGTATATAAAACTAAAAACAACAAAAGAACAAGAAAAACAAATGAAGAAACAAAACTCATAGACGCAGACCATAGTTTAGTGGTTATCAGAGGGTAAGGGAGCAGGGAGGTGGTAGATGAAGGTAAAGGGGATCAAATATGTGGTGATGGAAAGAGAACTGACTCTGGGTGGTGAACACACAATGTGATAGAGGATGTATTACAGAATTATACACCTGAAATCTATGTAACTTTGCTAACAACTGGCACCCCAATAAACTTTAATTTAAAAAAAAGGAAAGAAAAAATGAGGCAAAAAAAAAAAAAGAAGTGGGGTGTGTTAGAATTTCAATATGGCTATTTCTCCTCTTCTGCCTCGACGGTGGACATAAAAGAAAATCTAGGGCTTGCTATGATTTTTCATATAATAATAATAATAATAATCATTAAAACTAACACTACTACTGCTGCCAATGATAATGAGAAGTGTGCATTGAATATATACTAGGTGCTGAAGGCCTTCTCTGTGTCGCATCAATTAATCCTCACAAAACCCTGAAGGGGTCAGTACTATCACTCCTACGGCTCAAGTAAGGAAACTGAGGCTGAGAGGTTAAGTAGCTTGCCCAGTTCACATATCTGGTGCCTTTTCATCAGATGGGGATTTACACCCAGATCCGTCTGACCTTTGAATTTGCTCCTAATCTCATGCAACGATATTTCTCTTTCATAATATGAAGTTTTGACATGCCTAACACCATCGGGATTATGCTGTTACGATCCTACAATATTATATTAGAATCCTTCTTTCTTCTTAGCACCTTCAAGGAAATATCCCAAATTAAAATCTTTATGATGCTTGTAGGCTTTAAAATTGATAGAGTTTGCCTGTGTGAAACTGTTCCTCATAATGAAATCATGGTTTAGGTGAGGATTGTTTTAATCCATTAAACTCTGAGGCTCTTAAGGGGAAAGCTGGTATCCATCATTTCATCTCCATGGATAAGTATAATATCTGACAAGGAGTTGTCATCAGGTAATGCTTATTGAATAAACGCAAATAAAAAAGGGAAAACAGGGCCGGCCGAGTGGCGCGATGGTTAAGAACTGGCTTGGGACCCCAGAGGGTCCCGGTTCGGATCCCACATATGAGG